>NC_056734.1:600597137-600694637 GCF_019279795.1 Protopterus annectens | reverse complement strand
AGATACACAATGTACACAGTGGTTTCCATTATACTTCTGTGCCAAATTTAGCCACATCACCCCACAGCCCAGCAGTCACTATACTGCTCTGTGTTGCAGTACAGTGCAGAACAGAAAATATTTTGTATGTAGATGGCATGTGTTGCCCTGTTTTCTGCAATTATGCACGATTATGATTCAGAAAAAAAAGGTTCCTACATGTGGGAGCTTACCAGCAACACTATCTGGGAGCAGGGTATGTTGTTATCTGACAACAGGTTTATTGAAACATATGAAACTTTGATGCTGGCAGGAATATTCCTGTCATGCAGTAGAGATGTTGTGGAGAGATCTTATGACAGTGCTAGCATGGTTCTGACCACTGTATGCTGGGCAGTGTACTACTGTCCCTAATAACATGTGTTTGTATGACGTTAGGACTTTCATACTTAACTCAACTGAGACAAGTTAGTACTTTGGTGGTGTATTTTTGGAGAATTGGGTACAGTTTGGGGGAGCATTTGAATGAGGATTTCATGTATTAGGTCCTGCTTCATTTTGTCTTTACTTTTATGAACTGCCCTGGGCTTTGGTATACAGGTATAGTGTGCACCATCCCTGTTCCATTGCACACTATTGGTGATTAATAGGTTAAATTGTAGGCAGAATGCAAGAAACTCTGATGAGATTGCTGTATGTACTGTAATCTGTATAAATAAGAACAAAGAGACAATATAAAGTAGGCTTTTATAGACACCTCAAATATATTAAGATCAATTTGAAAACTGCACATACTGAACACTTTGTAGAGAAGAGCTTAGAATAATGTTTTAAGATTCAAGAGCTTGAAATATGTATGGAAACCATAGAGGATTTGATCAAATGAAATTAAATGCTGCATTTAGTTTTTTTTTTACTTGCTTTCACAGTGTGGAACACGGATGAAGAAATCAGTTTACCAGCAGCTTGAATCAGAGCTGGAGCTATATTAAATTGCAGTCTGCACAATATGTATTTGGCACTCCCTCAACCAAAGTTAAGGCTCAATAAAAAATGTCCTCCACAGTTGAGGCCCTAAAAAAAAGAGAAACTCTGAACTGCAGTAAGGCGTTCCTAACACATGCGCACATACCCTCAAAGTCAATCATTTACACAGTCAAAATCTGGTATTGCAGCTTCTTAAATGACTCAAGTGCTACACTTGCAACCAGATGCTCAAACACCTCTGACTTGCAAAGATTGATTGACACCTCTCCTACAGTGTCAGTCATGCCCACAAATCTTACATTTGGGGCAGCCACACTATTCATGCCTCCCTAACTATAGCTCTAGAAAGAGTCATGTTTTAGATGAAAGTTGTATCACTGGGTTAAGAGTACATACAATTCATTTAGGTAAAAACTAAATTGTCAATTGAGTAAGACATTTGGTTTCTAATATCCATCTTGTGCAGTAACATTTTTTTTCAAATAATTTTTTCTTTTCTGAAAATGTGAGCAATAGATCCCCTTTTGACTTCACTGACATACTGCCTAATAATTACCAAATTTACAAACACATATATTTAAGTGTGCTTTATTAAGCTCTTGCAGTTCTGATGTGCCCTAGAAATGAATCTGAGTTATACTTATGACAATCATTGGTTAACAAATTAAACCTGAAGGGTACATAGAGTCTCATAATGTGTATTTTGTCATTCAAGTATGTGTGAAATAAGGAGAAATGGTGACACCGTAGTAAGAGTGTTCATATTGAAGCAAATATGACTCATTCGGGAAGAACTGACAAATTCAGCCAACTCTGGAGATGAGGTATGTGCATATTGAATGAAATGAGCTGATTTCTAAACAATTGCTATGCATTAGGGTGAAGTGTTTGGTGACAATAAGCCTAATGGATACTTTGCACATATGCATTATTTTGAAACTAATAATATTTCAAACATGGAAAAGAAAAAAATGGTGTTATTTTATAAAAAAAATACTTATGTTTTATGTTAACAAGTTGCTTTTATCAAAAATTACATACATTTTATCTTAACAAGTAATATCATATAATGGGATATTTTTATATGCTGATGAAACTGTCACATCATAAAACCACCAAGCAAATAAGCAGAACTGACAAGTACATTGATTAGTAAATATTTTTAAAAATATAAATATAAAAATTTACACCTGTTAAAAATTATTAAAAATGCTCTACTAAAATTAACAGACTTGTGTTTATGTTACTTTAATAGAAGGCTGAAATAGCTGAGGCATTAGAAGGTGATTTAAGTGCATTAATAAAAATGAGATTCGTGGGCCATTGTTATAGTTTATATCAGCACAGATATCCTTATCTGATGATAAAATAAATCTTAAAAATAAATAGGCCTTACAAAACTATACAAACATTGAGCACTATTGAAATGAACTACTTATTTCAGTGATGAGCTCTTTAAAAGGCATTAAAAGCTAATATTGTCATTCTCATGAGGGGTTTAGTAAGCTCACAGTATATATTTCTATTTAGGCTCCTTGACCTCAAAAAAATTAAATTACTTCTCCTTTGGTGTAAAAGCATGTGATCCACAATAAAAAGACAAATTCTTGAAAGTTGGTGCACACTCTGCTGTGACTATACGAGACTGACATGCCTTTATGGAGCTCATACTGACCCTTTCTGTCAAAGCTTTATGGGGCATGCTTGTACTCTCTGCTCTTAACTTTGATTTTCATTTTCATATTCAGGTTTTCTGTTTACTGATATCATAATTTATTCCATATTTAAAATATTTTCAAACTGAAAGAACAACAAAAGAAACATCCTCTTTTATCATTTAACAGTGCCAATTTGGTGAGTTTGTTAATCTAGTGAGGCGTTTGATTTCTTCCTCTGATCCTGATTTAACCTATGAATCATGCAGAGGTTGGCTTGTGCAGAAGTATTAAACATGCTGAAGAGAGTTAAAAATACTACACTCAAGAAAGTTAATAATAATGTTATTTCAGGCTGGAGTGGGAAATATAAACATTATGAGAATGCATCATAAGAACATAATAATCTTGACTCTGACTCTAACTATCAGAAATTTGACTATGTGTGTAAATCTCTAGCAGAAATCCAGGAAGTGTTTCAAGCAGTTGTATGGAGGATAAAGCAGTAATAAAGGATCAAAAAATGATGATGTGAACCAGATACGTGAACCTGGCTAGCAGAATGCTTGATAAATGTCCCAAACAGTTGTAGGATAGATAAACCAAAGATATAGGAGTAAACATGATGATATGAATCCACATATAGTAAACATGACTCCAAATGTTATTTTCTGGTGAGTTTTTTTTTGTTTGTTTGTTTTTTAGTAGAACCATCTGTGTTTAGGCTTTGTAATTGCAGAGCACTTTTAATGGAACCGCTGGTCTTTAGTTTGGGGCTGTTGTATGTATTGATTCGAAATTGCTATTCTAGCACATTGTCATTACCATTCAGAGGTTCAAATTCAACACAATCTAGGATATGAAAACTGAATGTGGAGTATCCTTCCTTGTCCTTGCTATGTTTGTAAGGGCATTCATGTGGACTTTCAGTTTGATGTATGACAAATGGTGTGTGATGTGGATTTTCTGCTTATTAATTTTCTTTCCCACATAAAAACTTACATTTCAGACATTGTGCCCTGTAAAACACTCTTTCAATGTTGCAGTCACCCCTAATTTTGCTATGACACTTCTGGGCCATGGTAGGGCAGATGAAGTGATCCCCTTTGCTCATGAGGCCGCAAAGTCTGCATTTCTGAGCTGTACACCCATATGTATCATAAGTATCCTTTCTCCCTGGACTTTTGATTCATGGAAGGCTCTGATGCTGCTAATTTTCTTAAACATAAAACTCGGGCCTGGTTTAAGGATCTTAGCTATGGGTCTGTCATTGTCTACTATGATAGAGTTCTCACTGATGACCCTGTGGATTTCTTTACGATCTATTGTAAATGTTATGGCCATCCTTCTTTTTCTGGCTTCAGTTTAAGGGTTGAGATGTTTTTTTCTTTAACCAAATGCAATATCATAATGTCACAGGGCATGCACATCTCAAAAGAACTGATAGACTTTCTAAAGAACCTAAATGAACTCACAGACAATTTCCTATCTGGGGAGTATAAAAGCAAGATGCTCAGTAGCATACTGGAACCAATAAAGAACTTAAAAACAGCAGTCGGCCTCTTCCTGCTGGACCCAGACAGCAGATGGCACAACTTCAGAATAAATCACCTCAACCCTAAAACTGACACCAGAAAAAGAAGTATAGCCATACCATGGTGTTACAACTACCATACTGTGAATTTGAATATAAAGTTTTGTAAGTGTTATCCCATATCATTTTACAATAACAGAGCTGAAACGGAGTTAGAAAAGTAAGGCAGAGCTAATGTAATCAGTCCAGGAATGGGGTATACATTTTGTTACAGTGCTGGGGTGGAAAAGTTCTAGTCATTTGTGGAGCAAATACAAGTTAAATGTGAGCCACAGATGTATATTTATTGCTAAGAGTTAAACTGCTAATGGACATAATGGGTGGTGTGATGCCTGAAAGCTGATTTAGTATCTACTTATCAGAAAGTGTTTCTGAATCATGAATTCATACCATTCAATCTCTTAATATAAGAAATCATTTATTTATTTATTGACATTTGTTGGCCGGGAAAGTCCACTGGGTCAGAAACCTATTTTCAGTGGAGGCCTAGGCAGAAAAGCTCCAGTTACAGATCCAAATTGTTACAACTAGATACTATTTATGATAATAAAAAACAATATTTACAATAATAAAACAGTCTACAAAATGTTTCTACAGTTTCCTAGAGATTAGTAATACACACAGTAGAAAGTTTTATACAATCTTGTTAGCTGTTAGTACCACACAAGTATTTTTAATGGCATTCATTGTATGGAGGGAAAAAAGACAGTAGATACATTCGTAATACACAGTTTATTTATGCAGTTCAGTACATGGGAAGTTTAAGATTTAGCCTAGTGATGATTATAGAGACAAGACAGCGACTGACATACCTTAACTGATGTAGAAAAATCAATGAAGTTCAGAGGATTTACAAATTATTACTTGAGGTCGAAAAGACTCATATTGAATAAAACCAATAATAATGGGAACAAGGCTCCAAAATAGGGACAGATTCTAATATTGCTCTTTTAAACTTAGAATGTTGCTAAAATGTCAAATTCTGGGTTAACACATATTTTCTGGATATTAAGTCTGAAACTCAAAAGTCTGTCATTATTTAATGGCTTTGGTTCTCAATGATTTGCTAGAAAATAAATTATATGAGGAATAGACCAAAAATATGAGGCAAAAATCTGGACAATTGAAAGGCATGCATGAATTCAAGAAATATGTAATGAGAAATAATCTCAGTAGTTTACTTATCTTTAATAGATTACCTTTTGTTGTCAGCTCCACACAGTGCATTTCCCAAATAATTGTAGAAAACTTGTATTATTTGAATGTTGTGGTATGCCTAGATGGCTTATTGGTTATAGGGAAAATACAGAATGAACACATGAGAAATTTTCAGCAACTGTTCCAGAGACTAAAATATTTGGATTAAAAGTAAAATCAAATCTAAATGTGAAATTTTCAGGTCAGAAATTGTGTGTTTGAGGCATTTTCTGGATATTTTGCTTTTGGTTGATTAGGTTAAGACTATTCCTAAGGTCCTTCTCCTTGTGTGAAATAGTCAAAAATGTTTATTATTGAAAGAGTTAACTGATTATTCTTTGGAAAGTAAGGACATCAGAATTAGGCAAAGTACATGCTAGACATCCAGAAATTGTGAAAATGAAAACCCTTGCTCTTATGTTTATCTGGTGGCCAAAGCTAGATGCTGAGATTGAGCAGATATATAAAGACTGTCTGCCATGTCAGAGGGAATAGATGATGCCACACCAAACAACACTTCATCCACAGGAATTTTCAATAAAAGGTTGGAAAAGACAAAGATTGATTTTTTTCAGGTCATTTCATGAATAGTATACTGTATTAGACACCTTTCTCCGGTTCGATCCTCGGCTGGGGTGCCTTCTGTGCAGAGTCTGCATGTCCTCCCTGTGGTCATGTGGGTTTCCTCCGGGTGCTCCGGTTTCCTCCCACATCCCAAAGACATGCTGCAGGTGGATTGGACACTCTAAATTGGTCCTAGGTGTGCGTGTGAGTGTGCCTTCTGTGGAAGGTTGGGCGCCGGGCTGGCAACTCGACACCGTAAAACTCCACTGCCATTCAATGTGCAGACAAGGTGATCCGCTGTGGCGACCCCTAACCAGGAAAAGCCAAAAGAAGAAGAAGAAGAAGAAGATTAGACACCTACTTCAACAGTTAGGAGTTTTTGGGAGGTAAATATTTTCTTTGAAGTAGGAATGTAAGGGATTGTATGTTTCATTAGATACATATAATTTACAAGTGCTATTTTAGCAGAATGGAACCATTTAACCTTTCTATATTCACTGCTTCCTACCAATATTATCTCAATTTGAAATGTATCTCTCTTTGTGCATTTTAGCAGCCGGGTTTAAAAGAAATCAAAGTAACCACCTTGCAGTAATGAACAAACATTACTGCTGCTGTTTTCTTTCTGTTCAGGACTGCTTCAGACTTGGAAAACCACTAATTTACAGAGAAAGCCAAATCAAGATTCCTGTATTTTCTTCTTCTTCTGGATTAAGGACTTAATGAACTCTAATTAAACCTGAAGCAGCAAAGCTACTTTTACAGGGATTGTGGAAGGAAAAATACAGCTTGCTTCCTAGAAAGTATAAGTTAAATCTTGGGTAATCTGTCTGTGTGTCATCTGTAGCCAGAACATAGTTTTAGTGACTTAGTAGCAGTTAGGCATTAGTCTTCTGTAGAAAGTGGTAAAAACAGTCTATCTAGCTGAAGTTTAAATTGTTGTGTTGCCACCTCTGTTTATAATATTTTTTGTGTTATTTTCTTTTGCTGTTAATTTTCTAGTTTTTATATTTAACAGGTGTTTTTATGTTTTGCCTGATTTTTCTTTACAGTAAAGTGTTTCATTTATTAATTTATAAAGTGTTGTAGCTGGTATTGTATGTTCTGGTTTATAAAGATTAATCTCACAGCATTGGTATGAATGCTGTCATGTACTCTTAGAGACAGACAGATTAGCTATAAGCAACTACAATTTAATAACTTAGCTACCTCATAGAAGACTGTTCAGTAACTGACAACCTTAACATAAGATTGGTATAACTGGCGTAAGTATACAGCAGAGATACAGGAAAGTGGTACTATTTGGTCAATTTAATTGGTAAAGGGGAAACTGGCAAGGCTTCAAATGGCCTGCAATGGCAGCAAGCGTAGTACTTACCTATAAACCTATGAGAAGTCCTCCTGGAAAACAACATGTCCATATATAAAAATAATTTGGTTAAGCCTTGGTTACTATTGGTAAGGTTGTTCTAGAAGTTACTTGGTTAATAATGAAATGGGTGAAGTCTCAGGGGAGCCAGTCATGATAACTCCATTCTGTAGCTGTATAGTGTGAAGCTTATTTGGATGTGACAGTTGGTTACATTCAGGGGCAGTAGTGCATGTTTGATATATATAGTCTTTACGCCAGTCATCATATTGTGTACATAAGTGGTTGCAGCAGTGTAGGATTTGCTTGTTTTATTTACATTTCTTAACAGGACAGGTGGACTGGTTACAGGACTATTTCAGCGATAATCCAGGTCATATGTCAAGACATGTACATAAATTATAGTAATAACATTAGTGAAAAAATGTATTTATGTTCAACAATACAACAGAGAGTATTGGCAACAATAAAGCAAGCAGTAATTAAATGTATTAATATACTAATACCGCAAGTCATAACATGTCCTATGCAGCATTTGATAAATAAACACAGGAGAGAAAAACAGCAGTACAATCATGCTTGTGAGAACAATACAGCAAACAGTAACAAAAAGTAATAATATGCCCTGTCCATTATACACTTTCTGCCAGAATTAAACTCTGTAACCTCTGCACATTGTGACATATTTTTTTAGGTGGGCTTATGTTATATTTGAATCTACTTCCTCTAGATTAAGAGGATGGTTTTCTTCAGCTCCTTCAAATCAAAGGCCAGTTCAATAATCTCAGTGAATCTATCTCCCATTTTAGATATCTTGGTATCTGGTTTGATCAATCGCTTAACTTACTGATTCATTTCAAAAATATCAGATCTAAAATCATCTACCTCCTCTTCTGGACACAAAACCTTTCTCAATTTATCTCTCCACCCACAAGAGCCAGCACAGGGAAAGGCCCAGATGCACTACCTAACTTCTGGCTAAAAGTGTTAATATCTTTACATGAAGATTTAGCCATGAGTAAGAACTATTTATATGTGAACCTTAAACAAGCACCAAACTCTTTAACAATTGCAAAAACAATACTCCTACTTAAGAGTGAACCTTCAAGCTATCCTAAAACTATAGACCAATAACTTGCCTTCCAATGATGCATAAACTATACATTAAAACTGATGCTGACAGAGTTTATAGTCTGTCAGCATCAGTTTTAATGTATAGTTTATGCATCATGGCAATGGAAATAAAAAGCAACAAAAGAAAGACATATGGAACACAGGATACTTTCTTCTTAAATAAAGTCATAATGGAGAACTGTAAAATGCGGAAGAATCTAAGTATGGCATGGATAGACTATAAAACAGCACTTGATAGTATTCCACATTCATCGATAAAATACTGCTTAAAAATGTTTAAGATCTACACTGATCGATTATATTGCAGTGACCATGAAACAGTGGCAAACCACTTTGCAGTTAAGGCATGATTAAGGACAAATTATTCTTTCAGGAATAAAAATAGAAAGGGGGATATTCCAGGGTGACGATTTTGTCACTACTGCTTTGTATTGCCCTTAACCCATTAAGCAGTCTACTT
The DNA here is from genome assembly GCF_019279795.1 of Protopterus annectens. NCBI lineage: Eukaryota > Metazoa > Chordata > Ceratodontiformes > Protopteridae > Protopterus > Protopterus annectens. The sequence continues at coordinate 600,685,698 of NC_056734.1, read as the reverse complement.
AAAAGATTAGGTTATGGCTACAATTTGGCTCCCATAAAGCAACAAAGTGTAAGGGTTTCTCAACTTCTTTTTGTGGATGATTTAAAACTGCATAGTTCATCAGATGAGGAATCGAAAGCACAACTGCAATTGGTCATAACTTTTTCAGATGACATAAGAATGTTATTTGGTCTTGATAAATGTGCAAAAGCAACATTTAAAGCAGGAAAGCTGCAGCACCAAGAAAACATCAGTCTGTGGCAGGAATGTGATATAAAGGAACTTGAGCCAGAGGGAGAGTGTAAATATTTGTGAATTGATGATCAACAATAAAACATGAACAAATGTGAATAAAGTTTAGTAAGGAATATTTTAGAAGACTTGAATTAATACTGAAGACATAGGAACAAAGTCCGAGCTATAAGTTGTCCTAAATTACAGTTTTGCAGTGACTGACTGGCCCCAAAAAGTGTATACCAAGACTATACATTCCTCCTTCTAAAGGAGGTATGGGCCTCTTCAAAATTGATTACATGTTTAGATCTGCAATCATAAGACTGCATACATATCTCCTGACCTCACAAGACTCAAATGTAGTGAAAGTTTTAGAACATGAGGAGAATAAGTCTAAGATAACTTCCCTGTTTAGTTTAGCAGATGCATATCAGTCTCAAGTGGGAGTAGAAATCAAACCAGAAGTAGATAAAAAATCAGGTGCCAATAAACAAAAGAAAGAATATAAGGTGAAAGATCAAATGAGAAGGCAAGAAATGTGGAAAATGCATAAATATTGCTGTAAGTATAGAAAACTCTTGGAACAACCGCATGTTGATTAGGATCGAATGCAAGAATGGTTAAGAAGATGTGAATTTAAACCAAAACACGAAAGGTTAATATTGGTGGTCCAAGATAGTGGACCACGTATAGGTTGGTTTACAAAGTCCATTGAACAAGTGGGACTAACAGACAAATGTAGGTTTTGTAAAACAGAACTGGAAACAGTCACACATCTTATTGCTGGGTGTGATACACTAATGGCAGAAGGACTGTATACTGAAAGGCATAATAATGTGGAAAGACTGTTACACTGGGGATTGTGCAAACATTATAATATTGAAGTAGCTGAAAAATATTGGAAATATGAGCCATTACCATTACCAATAGTTAAAAAAATAGATGCAAGAAAATCAGATATAGTAGTCCATGAAAAGAATATAAAACTAGCACTGATCATTGAAATTACTACATCCACTGACCACAGTGTCTTGTGTACAGAGAGACACAAAGTCATAAAATGCAAGGATTTGCTGGCAGAAATGAGGGCAATGTGGAAGAAGGATACCCAGGCTGTTCCAACAGCAGTAGGAGCAACAGATCTTATAAAAAAGAATTTACAATCATACTTAGATACGTTACTGATACATGTAACTCCATATGAATTGCAGAAGGAGTCAGTACTGTGCACATTGCGGGTGCTGTGAAGAGCACTTCTAACATCAAAGATTGAATCAATACTAATTTCATGAACTTTAATCATACTTTGACTTAGGAATAGGCTCCATTCCTATCATTGTATTAGAAGCCCAAAGGATTTGGAGAAATTAAAAAGAAAGGAATGTTACCTGCACAGCTAGAAAATGAGTTACCAGTATTTACCACTGCCTCTAACAAAACATCACAACTCTGTAAACTGTGTCCAGTACAATTTCCTGCGTGATAACTAACTCTTTTTTATGTGGAACAAAAACTGTGACACCCTCACCAAAGCAAACTAGCTTCCTCCTCTATGTAGACAAACTTCCTACTAGATTTTCTTCTCTACTAACTATTCCATCACTAACCCTGTCACCTCTTACCATGAGTCTCATTGTATCTTCCCCCACTTATAACCTTATGAGTCAGTTCATGTTTGTCCCAACTCCCCAGATCCCTGCAACAAGGCTCCATTGTTCTGAAAGCAGTTTTCTGTACTTACACCTAAGATCTGGCAGTCCCTTTCATCAAATATCACAGAAAACCCATCTACACCAAACTAAAACCGCAACTCAAAGAATTTTTGTTGAAAGAAAACAGTAGCAAATGACAAAGTACATGCATATCACCTAACTACAAATTCTACATCCTTTATTTATTTGTCCAATACCTCTCAGTTCTTGTTTTACATTAACCTGCAAGATACCTCTTTTTTAAATATGCATATAGTAATGCTACCAAAACTCTGCAGAACATACACTCCTACTTGTTTAATCCTATTTTATGTTTTGCCAGTTTTAGTGTAATACAATATAATGACATTTGCTCTTCAATGAAGCATATTGCTCTCTATTCCTATTTTTTAATATTGCAATCTCCCTGTATATGCTGTTGCCTTCTGTCATTCACTATTCATTCTGTGTTTATTCTTGCTGTAAAATACAACCCAGGCTGAGATGTCAACTGATTATTTTTTGATCAGTGGTCTACCCTGGTAAACAAAAGAGAAATAAATGACAACATATATCAGGGTATGCTCCAATATCTGAAAATTCTGGAGAATTAGACAGAGCCTATGGTGCAAGGGAAGAACTGGTGCAATGGTGGCTAAGTTAAAAGGTAATGGTGTAAACCACACACACACACACACACACACACACACACACACACACACACACACACACACACACACACACACACACACACACACACGCACATGCAGACAAGAAAACTTACCCAATACACAGTGTCTGAATGAAGTGTCCACCTAACTGCCTAATACTGCACAAGAGACTGTTATGCCTCATGATGAGTCAGAAGTACTACATGTAGGTATACATACAGGCATGGGAGAAGGAAATGTGACATCAGTCATGTGGCTGGTGTGTTTGTGTTGGTAGGAGGAAGAGAATTGTTGTTCATGGTGCTTCTCATACTTTTTAAACTTCATTTCTTTCATGTTGTCAAGAGTGAGAAATCACCAGTCAAAATAGCATTCCAGAGTGCTTCATAACCAAGCTAAGCAAATTCATAAAGGCAGCAATTCTCAGACGCCTGAGGATACAGCAAGAGATATGCTGGGAAAAAAGACTTAGAAACCAAAGACAGTTCAAGGCAAGATACTCAAGTCTGTGGAGTCAGTGTGCTGAGAAGGTGGTACTTATCCTGGGGAGCATGATTTGTTGGATTTAGCTGGGAAGAATGTTCTTGTTGCCAAGTTTGGTGAGAAGGAACTATAGCCCTGTGAAGGGAAAGTGACTGGTAAGAGTATGGAGACTGGTTGTACATCCTTAAGGTGTTAATTTGAAGGGTGCTGTGGTTCTTTTAAGGGTTGAATGTTTTCCATTACCAGCTGTTGTGCTGCCTCTGGATTTACTTTAGCTCCCTTTATAGTAAATGAGTCAGAGGTGTTTAAAGTAGATAACTTTAATAAAGAGAGGCAAAGTAAAAAAAATATTGCAGATTTTCTTTTAGTGGAAGTACCAGGTTGGGCAGCTGCAAGTTAAAGTAACTAAATTAACAAATGAACAAACAGACAAACAAACAAACAGACAAACAAATAAACACACATACAAACAAATAATTAGCTGACTTGACAAATGCGTTACCTAATCTGCAGCACATCATTAAAGACTTTGAAATGATTAAGGGCATGCTTTCTCAAAAGCAAGTACATTTGCAGGAAGTCAGATAAGCAACAGCAAATGCAACTAAAACTGTGATTAGGAAGAAAAAAGAGTTGAAAATGTATCTTTAATAGGCAAAACAAAGAAATTCAACAGTCACTGAATAATGGAAGAAGTGACTGACGTTTGACTATAAAAACAAGAGCATTTACTTAAAGTTAGTAGTAGTGCCAGAATCCCTTGATGTTTATCAGTCTCTCACAATATTCTTGGTGTTCATGCCTAATTATATAAAATTGTTAATAAAGGTCCATTGGCAGACATAAAGAGTGACATTATACATTATTTGTGCCCTCCCCGAAAAGATAGAAACTATCCCTTCATTATTCTTTTCATTTCAAATTAAAAATAGAAATTTTCAGATAGTTCATCATCCAAGCTTGATATTCCATGAGGGATATATCATTTTCTTCCAGGTCTTACCATATTCAGTGGCAGCAGAGAGAAAGTCCTTTGTACCTGTTGCAGTAATATATGCAGTAAAAGGTTTGGTTATCAGGCTTCAGTGCTTGACCAAGTTGCAGGTGACATATCAGCATGACACTCGTCACTGGAACTCTAAAGGAGGTAGATGAAGAACTACGGGTGAACCATGCAATCCTTTGAAAACAAGGGGGTCTGGGATACCCTCATCTATAAGAGCTAAAGACTGCTATGATTTTTTTTTTACTTTATTTCTCCTATTAAGCCTTCAACTAGATTAAATGTAAAAGTTTTTGATAACTGTCACACAGATATAAAATGGCTAAAGTCTGGGAAAGCAACAGAGAATTGACCTCCATTTTTAAGTGGGCATCACTTAAAGTATTTATTTTAGGTATTTACTGCAGTTACCTCCTAGATTTAGAACTACTCAAGAAGGTAAACAACATGATCTTTTACTGCAACAACCTTGTTAATTATTAGCAGTAAACTATGATAGGTATGTTATCATAAAATAAAACGGTCATACAAACTTTAAAAACTCCAACTTTAATAAATATAAAACTGGTAAAACTGGTAAGCACTTTTGTCCCCCCCAAAAAACATGGAACTTCATCAGACCAAGTTACACCAGACTCAAACACATTAAATACATTCTATACAAGTCACATGACTTTATAATACTTAATGTTTTAACCCCTTCTTTCTCAATAGAACTTTAAAATTCTCTCTCTCATTTAAACCAGGAATATTACATACATTTAGTTTAATCTGCCAACAATATTCTTTCCAGTCCAGATCATCTTCAGCATCTAACCTTTCACTATAATTTAGCACCTGATCTATAACTGAAAAATGAAAACTCACATCACTACTCCCCTTATGTTTGAGCACAACATGCTTAGCTAAACCATTACTCATATCCTGTGTCACTACCGCTCTCTTATGCTCATACATTCTTTTGTGAAACTCTCTTGAAGTTCTCCCTATATAAAACGTAGTACATAAATCACATAAAGCAACACAAACCACAAATCTGGATATACAATTAAACTTACATTTTAAATTAATTATATATTTTCTGGCCTCTATATTCACTTCCTGACCCTCCAAAACCAAAGAACAAAAATTACAGCTCCCAAATGTGGCCATTCCTTTGCTATTATCTGAAACTCCATAACTTTTATAAAAATTCTCCTTTAAATGTTTCCCTCGCTTTGATACAAACAAAGGTTTCTCCCCTATGACTTCTCTCAAATCTACAAAATTTGTGAGAAACATCCAATTATTAATAATAATCTGTTTAATGCTTTTCTCATCTACTGAATTAGATATTATACAAACTAAATTAAACTTCTCTGGGCTTCCTTTCTCTTTTCTTTGATCATGATGGTGAGCCCCCTTTGTACGTGAGGATAAAACTTCACCTTTCATCTTTTTAACTAGATCCATTGGGTAATCACCTCATATAAAATCAATTTTCCATCATACAACATTCTTGCTCAAAAAAAAATACTTTCGTCAGTGAGCTAACTCAACCTTAAAAACTGTCCTTTGACTACATTTCTTTTCAAACTAGTCTTATCCGTATTATAGTAATGCAAATAATTATTACTGTTGAATTCCTTTTTAAATATTTTAACTTTAATATTGTTGGCAGATTTGTACACTACAAGATTCAAAAAATTAATTTCATCATAACTATTATGAAAAACAAACTTTAAATAATTAGATGCAGTATTTGAATACATACAAAATTCTGAAGAAGAACAATGGGTGAACCATGCAATCCTTTGTAAACAAGGGGGGGTCTGGGACACCCTTGTCTACAACAGATAAAGACTGCTATGATTTTTTTTTCTTTCTCCTTTTAAGGCCTCAACTAGAGTAAATGTAAAAAGTTTTTGATAACTGTTACACAGATATAAAATGGCTAAAGTTTGGGAAAGCAATAGAGAAATGACCTCCATTTTTAAGTCGGCATCACTTAAAGTATTTATTTTAGGTATTTTACTGCAGTTAACTCATAGATTAAGAACTATTCAAGAAGGTAGACATGATCCTTTACTGCAGCAACTTGGTTAACTGGAAAAACGAGTAGCAGTAAACCATGATAGGTATGTGTTTCCTTACAAAAACTGCAAAAAGGGTCTGCAGCTGCTATTTCAAGAGCAACACAAGGAATATGTCCACAAATATACAAAGGTCTTATTAACACTGAACAGAGTTGGAATTGTTACACTTGTTTTTTGCTGAAGGTCATCAGGACAATACAGACCAGCAGATGTGGGTGAATGATAAATGTATTTCAGAAATCCAAGGTATTATCAATGCCTTTTCCAACTTCTATGACTATGTTTTTGAAAAAGTGCAGGAGGAGTGTGAATTACGGCAGAAAAAGTTTATCTTATAATCGGGAGGAATGGAGTATATTTTTTCTGCACTTGTACTGGAAAAAAATACATACATACTAATAGATATAGATAAACACACACACACACACACACACACACACACACACACACACACACACACACACACACACACACACACACACGCATACATACATACACATACACAAGCACATGCACACACATACACACTTTCATCTTGAAATCAGAATGCAACCAGCTCTGACACACCATCATGGAAATTTACAAAACATATTTACAATAAATCATGTCTCATAATGAGAAACTAAATTACAGTGAGATCAAATCTTGAATTTGTTGATCCCTTCATTGCTTTAGTAAAAAACTGAAAAACAGGTAAAGATTTAACTAATATCGAAGATTACAGAATAAATAGCCTTATTGAATTAAGATTATATTCTCTCAGATTCATAAAGAGAGCAGCTATGGCCAATAAAAGTTGTGACCAAATAAAAAATAAAAATAGCAGTTCAGCCCACAGTCTGGTATCACAGGCTTTATTGAAATAATAAAAGACACAACAGATTAACCCCGGGATTCATTAAGCTCGGCGCAAGGCCGGCGTAAGGCCTGCGCCGGCGGTGCATGGAATATCTGGCGCAGTAGCGCCATATACATAATAATGAGAGTGCACCGGAATCACAGACACGTGCGTAGTGTACGTGAGCGAGCCCAGGTAGGATGCGTCTGGAGGCGTGTCTAAGCCAGCATGAGGTGAGCAACCTAATGTGCTGACAGCCATGGTCCGCCCACAATAGTAATGGCAGCAGCCAGGTCCTGTGCAGAATGAAACGCATGTACAGTATGCAACATAGTCCCGTCCCAAATTAATGGAGAAGCAAATAGAAGCCACGAAGGCATAAGTGTACCCGTCCAAGGAGTAAAGGATACGCATAAGACCGCGTTAGTCCCGCAATGCACTGTCAGTGTTTACACTCAGAGAAGGTGTACAGCCGCATGTCAGCGCCGCACCGACATAGGAGCAGCGACTAAGGTCACCACCTGTCCCACTTTGGTTGGGGCAGTCACTCCATGGACAGTTGTGTCCCGAAAAAGCGTATTAGAAATGGCTGGCGTGCTACGATTGTAGGACACAATGATATCCGTATTTAATGTAATGGTAGCATGAATTGGTTATTTCTGTAACAGAAATACCTAAATGACACAAAAACAGAATAAGCAAGGAAATTGCCACAATAATAAGCATATTATTTAGGCAAGCAAGTGAATTTCCATGCTATATAGTGACCGTTTGTATGTGTCGGCCTGTAAAGTCAGATGTGAGTCGGAAATATCCCAGATCGGAAAATGGAAAAGGTGGAAACCCCAGTAGCGACATGGGCATGGTCACCAGGGTTACCTGCTGTCCCAATGTGCCATGGACAGTCCCTGATTGGACAGTCGTGTCCCTGCAACAATCGTAAAATGGAAAATGACCTCCGATCCCCTGCCACGCAAATTCCGCAATATACATGTAAATAGTAGCATAAAACATATACATTACGATATGGAACACAGACATGGCATAAGAAAATAAATAAGGAACCCAAGCGCTTACAGAATAAGCTCATAGTATGGCAAACAAGTGAAGTTCTGTCAACTGCACTAGCCCTGAGTATGTGTAGTCCTGCAAATTTCGAAGTGCCCACATAACATGCCCCACTATGGGCATTGGAAAAGGTGCCAACCATAATGGTCACAAGCAGTAGTGACAGTACATAGCCGGGTAGCTGTGCTGACATAACAACAGTAAGGAAGCAAGATACCTCAAACACAGGCAAACATGTGCATAGCAACATATCCCAGACCCAAGAACGTCTCTGTTGCATACACTGGATGGTGTATGATGAAGTGTAATATCCAGAAGCAGAACCCATGCATTTGGATGTACCACACAATAGCCTCATTGTACATGTCAGTCACACCCATGTATACCCCTGCACCCAAACCTGCTAGCATCCGTGTGCAGCTATACAACCACACACAATGTGCATACCTGAACTGTGGTAAGATGTTTGTGTTAGGCAATGCCACGCGGGCAAATCATTACCACACATGTCCCCAACCCACCGCAGGTACAGATATGTAAATGGCTGCATGTGAATGTGTCAGCAGAATGTGTACATCCGGCATGTAGTATGTACCCGTCCAAACCATCTAGGTTTGCATACGACACGGTGCACATAACTGTACACATGTGGACAAGTCGGTTCGTTGGACCACCGCATCGATGATTATCTTTGCTGTGAAGTCGATCACATATAGCGGAACAGGTGCCTAACAAACAGGACGTCCTAACAGGGTGCTACAGGCAAAGAAGCGGAAACTGGGACATCACATGTGGAGTTAAGCGTAGCTGGAGGGACAAAAACACACAGTCACGGTAAAGTGCGGAACAACATGCATATGGCGGATGGATGTTGTTAAGTAAAATATATAGAAACACATATGAAGTTCCAGTTTACACTCGAAATACTATATAATGTATTGAATTGTACCGTACAATATGGCAGTAGAACTAAGCCTGCATGTAATTGGTGAAGCTAAGCTGTACTGTGATGGAATTCTGAACCTGGCAGTAAGCAGTACAGCAGGCTCATGTCTGTCATCATTAATTATTTGCTGGGTTACAGAACAATAAATGTATGTACATGCATAACAGCACTCCTTCCCCAGAGGAGGATGGCCTTGTGAGCTCTATCGAAGATAGCAGTACAACTCCTACCAGAGAGACAAAGCAGCGTATTAAGAAATTAACTGTCCACTGTATCGTAACAGTCTAGGGTCCTTGAAACAGCTACAATCACAAAAGGATACTGTAATGTACAAGGTGCCTTGCAAGGCTGTGTTATTCCCATGAGAAAACAATTTAAAAGCACGACCCAGCACCCGTATGTATAGACTATTGCGGACCATAGTGATGGAAATGCCCTGTGACCGACCACGTCAGTAAGGTGGGCAAAAGCTGATTGTAAACACTATATAAAGAAACTGCTTACTGTATAGAGTCAGACAAAACTCTCATACTTGGACTGTATATTATTTAGCCTGCCTGTGTACACTACTAAAACGTTCTGAACCCGAGCCTCCTGTGTTATCGGCTGTCACTTAGAAAAGCCTACTGATAACTACAGTCTGGTTGTAACAACTTATTTCACATTGTGATCCTTGTAATCGAATTCCCTTGGTAAGCTACAGGTCAGAGTGCATGGCTGGTTAGACATATGCAGCTGGAGAATATGCAGAAATGGTTCTTCTTGAATGAAAAGACCTCCGACTGAATTGTTGTGTGTAAAGAGGCTGTTTACTGTCTGATCTGTGGCTGAAAAGCGGAAAACTGGATCCCAAGAAGAAAAGCGTGCAGCCTTAAACAGGAGGCCCAGGTAAGGAGTGTCTGCCTTTTGTGTCTATTGTAGATCAGGGACCAGACTACATTGTGTTTCTGTTAACAGTAGTGATATCGGTCGAAGACCTACCCACATACTGTTAAATCTGAACATAGGTCAGGGGAACACACAGCAGAGTAAATAGTGATTATAGACACTACAGTGGATACAGGGAAGGAGACACACGTGTTATGACAGAAGGGTGCGTAGCAGTCGTGTAGAGGATATGGGAGATTATTGAAGCAACAGATCATGTGATCCAGCGTTTGTGGTGGCGTGAAGTATATGCAAGTGCAGAGAGCACATAATGTGAGTTACGCAGCAAAATGGGCTAATAAATATGACATTGATGGTATATTAGGCAACATATCGTTACTGAAACATTGTAATCCCTGAAAATTTGATGCATATGTTCCAAGGTAAACACCTGTTCCACCCTGAGAGGGATATGCCCTCTCTGGCCAGCCGTGTCCTGTAAATAAACCGAACAAATGTCAAATGTCCTGATATCTCAGGACAAACATTTCCCAGATATATATCAAAATGGTAGCATAAAACAGTAAATTTGTATGTGGAACAGCAAAATATAATAATAAACAGAATAAGCAACTGAAATGCTACAACAATTGTTAAGCTCTCCTGGCAAAGCGTGAATACCTGTCGTATGTACTGGCCGTGGGTATGCATTTTCCAGGCAAATTACGTTCGAACACTAATGTCCCACATTGTGCATTGGAAAAGGTGGCAGCCCTAAGATGTGCAGGCGACAAAACAGCGACAATTGGGTATCCGTCATGCACATCGGTGGACTGAGGTAGTGTACCGAAGGGAATAGAACACTACAAATGGCTAAGCATCATACATACACAGAGAAGATCATAATACAGTAGTACCGATCGCCCCACAACACCCTACCACCGCAGATACCACATGCAGGATATTAAGCGGGAGGGCAGGCTAGTCCGCACACGTTATCCTGTGGCAACAGAGGTAGCACAACGAACAAATGTAATAGAAGCTATTGAAACCACATCCCGAACACGTAACATACCTAGGGACACCCCGGTAAGAACACAGTACTAAAACAGAGTGAGGATATCTGTCAATTAGTTGAAGTACCGAACCATCATGCAGGACAGGAAGGCCAGGACCCAACCCCGTGGCGTATAGACCGTGGACACCAGAAGATATCTGCAAAGTCATAGAGAATTCCCCATCCACAAAGTAATCGCTATTCACCATGCAATACCCTGTATCTCCTGATCTGAAACCAAAGGGAATGGCGGATGGTACAGTATGTATAAGCTGTAAATCATGTAAGAATACGTAGGGTAGCGTTGGTGCCAGACCCACACACTATATTCAATGCTATGAACATGCCACAGAAGTATCTTACCGTGGTACATATAAGCTATGCTTACTTTGCAATACCTATACATCCACATAGTCCGTATTGCTTTGCTTGTACAGTCAGGGTGACAGATACAGCCATACCCGGCTATCAGCGGGGCTACTGTGAAAGTACAACGATATTCTCACAGGGGATGGCCAGCTACATTCGGTGTCAACTCCACCCGGGGCCAGTCAAGCTCCACTTTAATTGGATGATATTCTGCTTGCGGCCCCTACCCAGCAGCAATGTAAGGAAGATACAATAGCATTAATGAGATTATCAGCAGAACAGGGACATAAAGTAAGCAAGCATAAATTGCAACTACAGAGAATACAGGTCAATTACCAAGTAGGGTAGAACATCACATGACGATAGGAAGGTAGCAATATAATAGGCACCCAAGCCAACAAACAAGAAGGGAATGATGACGTGTCTGGCCCGACTAACACATGTTAAATCTGGATACCAAACAATGCTGTGGAATCCGCTGTATTGTTTGCCTTAACCTTTAATACACTTATGGCAGCACAACACATAGTACACGGATTACAGTAGCAGAAACAGTGTTATGCAGACTAGAGCGATTGATAGCCTCAACAGCTGTAGTAGGTCTCGTGAATAATCATAACACATGTTGTCAGACCGTAGATTGTAAGCGGAGATATATGGCGTCAGTCTTGATGCAACAACAGGGAAGTAAGCAGCGCTAAATAGCTGACTACTCATTGCAGTTGGACACTGTGGCATGGTCAGTGCCACATTGTGTACAGAGCAGTTGTTGTAGCACCCATGGCAGTACAGGCCCGGCCGTAATGTTACTACACCACCCTCTCACTGTGAGAATGTGTCATGCAGTTGCGATCAATCTGCTGCAAGAGAAGATAGAATTCCTGACTCGTGCTAGACATTTGTCATGTCTGACCATACCACTGAGTCAACCTCACATGGTGATTGAGCGTTGTACAACATGAAACCTACCACCGTCACGTCTGACACCTGTGTATGGCACACCACACAGTTGCCTATACGATATGGATTAAATAACTACACACAGACATGATAACACTGGTATACCCTTAGATGATGCAGAGGTGACAGTTAATGTATGCGGATCATGTAGACAGAGTCCTACAGGAAGGAATGAAGTAGTTTATGCAGTAGTTATTGAAAAGGACATTGTAGGCGGCCAAACCCTGCAGCATAACGTGTCTGCTCAAGCAGCAGAATAGATAGCTTTAACACGTGCTTGTACTGTAGCGGAAAAATGATGTGTGGACATATGTCCCAATAGTCATTCTGTTGTCTGTGCAGTGCATGTTTATGAGCAGCAGTGGAAGAATAGGGGAATGATAACATCCACGGTAAATCGATTAATCATGCGCATACGAACCTGAATGCATTAGACTACATGCAGTTACCCACTGAAGTAGGTAATTGTAAATGTGCAGGGCATAGAAAGCAACAGGATAACAGTAGGAAAGTTGAGGCATGAGCTCATGCACCTGCAAAACAAGCAGCGTCACAGTTGGAAAGTGTCTGTGTGAATGAGGAATGACAAACCTCAGACTGTTTAGATGTAGAAACTGTACAAACAATGCAAACAGCAACTACGAAAGCAGAAAAGCCGACGTGGTTATGGCGAGGAGCAATCCTTGAACACGGACTGCACATATCCACAGTGATAAAGCCAATATTAACGTCTAATATATTCAGATATGCGGCTTTGTGGAGCCATGGGTAGAGACATGTCTCAACAGGGGCGATGGTACATTTGGTTAACAGAATACCCTAACATGCGAATTACGAACCACATACAAACCTCATCAGCAGCGTGTCACGTTTGCCGTAGATATCATGCACAGGGAGTATTTAAACCGAAGGGAGTGAGTTTACCCACACCACCCTAACCGTTCCGTACTATTTGTATGGAATTCATACATCTGCATAAATGTGAAGGGAACAAATACTGTTTAGCGATTACACATATATATAATCAAAATGGGTAGAAGCATTCCCAACCAGTAATCCGGATGCAGCAGCAGTGGCAAAGGTGCCAGTAAAATTAAGTATCCCTAGATCTGGCATGCTGTAAAGAAGCTACAGTGACAATAGAACACATGTAGTTAACCAGACAATCACGCTACCTGGGGATTACTTCGTATTAGCATGAATGTCAATTGCATGTACAACCCACACTCAACACGACTGCTGCCGCCGTAGAATGGGATCGAGAAATAAGTAGAGGAGTTTGGTGGGTGACATCCAGGCGAGTTACATGAGCTGTCTACCTCTAGCATTGCTGAGCATGACAACAGTTCCAAATGTAAAGTGCTGCACCCACTTGAGTAGTATGTGGAATGGCATATCATGTGCCAGAGTGGAAAGCTGTCATGCCTGCAGAGCGGTCGATGACTCAGTAGTAGGTGACATGAGAGGATTGTTAACTAGTAACAGTGTTCTTCAGTTAAAGTCTGTTACAGATAAGAGCAAGCGAAGGCGGAAGCATAGCTGACACCAGTATCCTGTGTGTATGTCACTGTTATCCAAAGAACATTATTGCCAAGTGGACAGTCACGAATGTCTGTACGGGTACTGTTGGCAGCGCCTACCGCAGTAAAGTTTGCAGAGAGGTCGTCCTGGGTCCACCTCACATTTCTCAAACTGGTAAAGGATATCAAGTCTGATTGACATCTTGTAGCTGATATACCAAAGAGTCCAAATCACCGGCGAAGACTGTATAACAATACAAAGCAACCCCAAAGACATTTATGTTTGCTGTCCTAATGATTATACACCTATTAACCATGTTTGTGTTTACGTTACAATTTCCGGGACCTTACCTGCATATAACTACACGGATACAAATACTGATACGTGATGAACTGGCCACAGAGTGTCTTCCACACTTCAACAGATACCTAGGCATGATGCGTGTGCATATAGAGACTAGGAACACATTAAATTGCTGTGTTTGTACTGCCATACCTACATCATATGGAGGACTTCCGATGCATGTTGTCCCTCGGGGATAGATTGAGACTTGTGAATATCTACACTTTGATACAGGTTCTGTGAGATCACAGGACAACGTGGCAATGTACTTACCTGTTACACAAAAAGGAATTGTATGTTATCATAAACATGGTACAGTTTCAGTTGGTGGGAGTATTTGTAACATAACTGTGTCTTACGAATGTCATATAACAGCCAAAGATCACAGTACTACTTGTAGCACCATTCCTAATTTGTATTGAAACATCATGAGAACAATGTTGAAGGATGTGCAGAAACATCCTGAATTGTAAAACAGTCCTCTGTTAGAGACAGGAATTTGTTACATGCAGAGGTAACCCGCATCAGTAATAAAGTAGAATATAGTAATGTTGTTTGTGGGAAATAAGCATAGCAATGGTTACCTGGGAATTGGTCCGGCAGTTGTTATTTGGGTTATCTGGCTCCAGTCACATGACATACTGTACAATTGCCTGTGGGTGCGAAACGAACTATAACACATATAGCTCAAAGAACTGGGAACACAGTCGAGACACCTACTAAGCCAGTGGGTGAAATGGAAGCTGTTCTGACATGTCAGTCCTCTGCAAGAGATAAAGGAATACCGATTCATATGGACTTCAGTGACAGCGTCACAACATGGGCTGGAACACCCCCAGCTTCTGGAGTAGTGAAATCAATCAGGGAACAGAGGAAGTTATCAAAAACTGTCGGAGGAAGGATGAATGTGACTTCACGCTCCTGAACATGTGACTGATGAACTGGATGCAATGAGAACTGTTGTGTCACAAAATGTAATAGTGCGACTGCACCGTGGCGCTGAGAATTGATGCGTCTTGGCGCTTACTGAAGAAGATCGCTGTGTCCAACTACCACATGAAGAGACCAAAAGCAACGCCCACCTACAGGTAATATAGCAGGTGTCATCCATGGCGGAACCAGGCCCAAACCCACTGCCGAACCATTTCCACAAACCATTGGGTGGATGGGGTCAGTCATACTGAATATCATGATTGCCATTTGTGTTGTTCTGCTCATATTGGGAGCATGTGTCTAGTCACGGGATACTGTGCATGTAAGTATTAGTCAGGGACTCTGGCAACATACCTGTACCGAGACTATGTATCAAGACCTGTAGTGGTATTTGTCAATAGAAAATGCCATCGTACTCGCAATGTACATCAAATTACTTGCCTAGTTACACGTTCCACAGAGGAAGGCGGCAGGCAATGAAATAATGTTGTATATGTCTCTGGATAGAGTAGAAGCAATCAAAGGAGGAGAATGTTAGCAAAATACATATTTAAACATAATATGACGTGCAAATTTAGAAGCTAATAGTGTATAATGCATATTATTCTACCTGACAATATAGCAGTACAGCTTCTCATGCATGTAATTGCTTGTAGTGTAGCTGCAGTGTGATTGAACCCTAACCCTAGCAGTAACCAGTGCAGCAGGTGTATGTCAGTCAGCATTAGTCATCTGCTCGGTTAGAGAATAATACATGTATGTACAGGTATATCTGTCATCCCTCTACTGAGGAGGATAGGCTTGTGAGCTGTAACACAGAGTACAGCTGCTCAGCAGAGAGACACAGGAACCTAGTAGGACACGGGTGAGGACTGAATATGAACAGTGTTGGAACCGTGTCAGAGCAGAACTTACCAAAGTACAGTCTAACTGAATATGTGGCTTGCAAGGTTGGGCTATCCTCATGGGAAAACATGTAATAAGCATTACCTGAGCACTGTTGTAGGAATACAATGTTCTGTACTCTAGCAATGTAAATGCCTTGTGACTGACAACATCATTAATGTGTGCAAAGGATGATAGTATACAGAATGCTCATACAGATGTAACATGTATAGAGTTGAACAAATGTCTAAACTTTGACTGCATACTCCTTTGCCTCCTGCTGCACAGTAATAAAATGTTATTAATCCCAGCTTCCTGTGTTAATGAGTGTCATGTTGAAAATACGAATGAGTGTTACAGTTTGATTTAAAAGACTTAATTGACAGATGTTTACGTTCTAGCATTGGAATAGGTCAAGACAAACATCACAATGTCCATGTGTACCACATACACACAGCCAGTAACACGCAGTAGTAGTGCATGAAGGCATACGACTGTGGGAATAGTACAGGACATATGGCACGTGCCAAGTGCAGATGCATGACACAAACACCAGGATGGGTGTCCCTGCAAAGAGGAACATGTGCCAACTACACCTCCCACAGATGTACTGGCAATGAAAACACATGGCAAACACACAGACACACTACTGTCCAACACATGACTGCAGCGGAGCCTGGTCAAACACCAACATGAAGCATGCACAAACAGGGACTTGAGTAATGTTTGCCTTAACACCCCATAGGCCAAGAAGAATAGAATGGACATATGCATGTAATGCTGTGAAGGATGTGTGGTAGTCCTCAGTATCACAGTGTTAGGGACACAGATACACTGTCATCAACTGTGGCGTATGTGCAGCGTACACAGCATACCTGCATGTAATACAGAGGACAATCATGTGCCACAGAAATATACAGTGGCGAAAGACTATAGTGGATAGACAATTGTACATGTGACAAACTATGAATATAGGTTCACACGTCCATAGGTACAGGGTAGGCCATCGTCCCAGGCCCAGCCATAATACTACACCATAGTTAGGATGACTTTGCCAACCTTCTGTGCCTCAGATGAAATACCCATGATATTGCTGTATCTCCGTCAAGCAGTGATAATGATGTAATCCCTGGCCTATACCTGCAATTCTCCATCCAATGGACAACATAGCTGCGAACAAGGCTAGGAAGGATGTCTGTCTCACATGTACTGTGATGTAGATCCACAGCATAATGATTGTCTGGGTGATATATGTGTCACCCAAACACATCCCATGAATGACCGTGACAAGGTAAATGTCACCTGCCCTAGTGATTCTGAGGGATGCGGATACAGTAGGTGAAGCATACACATGACATATGGGTTGACATGGCCTTGTATGTCAGGCACAGGTCAACACCAAACAGCAGGTATGTGACATGATGTGGCAGGGGTCCTACATGTGGGGCAGCATTACACAAAATGGTGTCATCCTGCATCTGTACAACGATCAACCTATGTGGGCTTCCCAGCTGCTGTAGGTGTATGGTCAGATACAGTCTGAATGGGGCAGTGTAGTAGATCATAGGTGTAACACGTAATGGGTACAAGGGAACAATGACCTAGCCTGATGTAGATGTGAATCCCTGCACCAACAGGTGGGCAATGTAGAAGACCCACACAACCACGATAGCGTGTGTGTGGAATGAATGGTGACCGTCCAACACTGTCCCCTGATTCCTGGTAAACACCCCTGTGCTGAGTGGACAGCCACCTATATGCTGGACAGGGGTGACCTAGTACTTCTCCACAGGTATGATGTTGCATGACGTTGCATTTAGCTGTGGGACATGTCCCTGACAGCAGATATGCATACCTGGGAGGCCCCTTTGAAGGATATCTGTGTCAGATGTCTGTCCCACTATGGCACCTGTTTTGCAGTCATCTACAAACACTGTTGCCCATAGCACCCCTGTGTGTGCCTGTACCATGAAGATGTAGGTGTATGACAGGAGTGCACACATGGAAGGGCCCCATGGGACACCACTTCTGACAGGCAGTAGGTCTGATATGCTGCCAGCAACTATGACCGTGTGGGTTGTGTCACATAGACAGTTTACAACACATTCTGTGATGTGCGTGTTCACATCCCAGCCAATGGGTTTATCAACGATACCTGAGGTTGGTAATGTGATGAAGGGCTTTGCCAGGTTGAGGTAGGCTGTATGGACTGCAACACCCCCATCAGTGGCCTCGGCGACTGTCCTGAAAATGTCAACCATGCTTTAAAGGCATGAACCGCCCTGAACAAGACAAACCGTGTGTGAGGCAAAGTAAGTATGTCCCCTATGCAGTCATGTACGAGCCACAGTATGATCCCTCCCCATGTCTTTGCAGATAGTTCTCCTCAGGGTAATGGGACAGTAATAACCAGCCTCAGTGGAGGTATTGGCCTTCTGTCGTGGGACTACAGTTGCCATGTGACACAACCTGGGTACCCTACCTGAGGTGAGGCTACAAAGAAATAGCTGTCCTAACTGTGGGTCTAATTCATAACCGAGATAGTGGAGTACACAGCGGGGTCACCAGCTGGTCTCATCGATGCTATGTCCACTACCCTGGAGAGAGCATGTCCCACCTGTGTGTCACAGAACATTAGGTGACCACAAACCAGTGGTACACACATCTCCTCATGTGTGGGGGAGGGTGTGGAGATGTCCTCACTGGACTTGTCAGCCTGTATGTTGGCAATGTGTGTATGTTGAGTAAACCCCACCTCTATGTGAACCCAGTCAGAGCATATGTGGGACTGAGCTCCCAGGTGTCCAGCATAGCAACTGAAGGTGGTATGATTGTTAGCCAGGTCCATGTAGGTATATCTGTGGAATGTGCCCTGGACTATTTCATGACAGTGTGTAAGTCTACACATATGATGACCAAGGGTGTCACACCTCACAAGGTGTCTGCTCCACCTTGTAGTAGCCACCTCCTCGTGTTGTACATTTTGTGTATGGCTGGGGTACACCACACTGGATGCTTGGCATTGGTACAGTGAACCACAGTTGGGTAAGTGAATGACTGGCTCATGCAGTCCTGTAGGTACTGGTAGATGGCAAATGTGATTTATGCAGTGGCTGCTGTACCATTGACCACTGGCTCAGGGTCCTTAAAGGAGACCACAGTACTGCGCAGTAGTGTGTAGTCTGCCTCTGAGCAAGCAATGTGTATGGTAACTGGCAACACTCACAGCAACGGATGCCAAAAGCAGAAGCCAATGTCCAAATAACATAGATCAACTTCTGCATGACAATATGTGTTATCATACATGTATTGACATGTGTCTGCCAATTACAATTGGAAATGGCCGGTAAGACTGGCCTAAAGTTCCCATGATGTACACAGTCTGGGAGTGTTGTTCCGATAATAAAGTGGCAATACCTCCCAATCGTGACCTCTGGGTATGGTATGAAAGTGGTTGTTAACCTGCAACATTGGATGTATAGCATTGGTTTCTGGTGTCGGAAGACATGGTTCCTGTAGCACAACACAGTATGGGTAGTCAAGCACACATACACAATTGCTGAACACACAGCATCAGTGAAACCCACTGCTCACAAGGACACAGTCCGACAAGCTCTACACTTTACATATGCACAGTGGTGTCCATTGTAGGACCCAAACTTGTGGAAAGAATCGAATAATGTGTTATTCCAAGCGTACCTGAACTCATTGTCGTCACAGGTACACATATGCACATAGCGTGTTTAATGTTGCTGATAGCTGTCCATGTAATGCAGCACAGATGCACAGAAATACCCAGGGTACCGGGTCCATAGAACTGCATCCACATCACACCTCCGCACACATGACGGATGTGTAATGGGTACTGTCAATTGTTGCAGTCAAGGGATTCTGGGTATGTAGACTCTGTGCTCGGTGTCGTTTCGCAGGCAATACTTTCTCCCGCCCGTGGGAGGATGTGCGTATCACCTGCCTCAGTCTCCGCTAATAATGCAAACCATACTCCGGAGAATGCTAAATGTAGGTGTGTAATGTGTACAGCCCCATACTACTGTCCAGTAGGCAATTGTCATGGATGGACACCCGTATGGCCAGAATGGCACCCACAACTGCAAACCGGGTAAATGACATAGCCGCGGGAAGGCATAACACAGGAAATACACATAGGGACTACAGTTGACATTCCACATACAAAGCAGGACCGTCGTGCCAACACCGGCGTACACAGCACTCAATCTGCCAGCAACAGACTGAGGAGCACCGCTACCGTGCAGCGTAACAGATGTGCGACCTGTGGAACACATACTAATGGCACACACACAGCGTCAAGTAGGATATGTAAACTATGGCTTTCCCACCTATGAAGACAACATGGTTAAATGAATGCATAGGTAAGCAACATGTTCTGGTGGTGTTATAGTGGAAATACAGTGACGGATATGTCCCATTGGGGCGTCTGCGGTTTAAATTGAGCATTTGCTAACCAGCATCTTTGGATGTATGTAATTTGTCCACAGTAGTACATCACCTGGTTATGTAGCACCATGTGGAATGGGTAGTCCAACAGACATCCGCGATTCCTGAACACACAGTATCAGTGAAACCCACTGCTCACAAGGACACAGTCCGACAAGCTCTACACTTTACATATGCACAGTGGTGTCCAATGTAGGACCCAAAAATTTGTCTAAAGACAGGAATGCCGCATTCTTTCAACACTTAAGTGAACTCATTGGCGTCACAGGTACACATATGCACATAAGCGTGTTTAATGTTGCTGATAGCTGTCCATGTAATGCAGCACAGATGCACAGAAATACACAGGGTACCGGGTCCATAGCACTGCATCCACATCACACTTCCGCACATGGCCGGATGTGTAATGGAGTACTGTCAATTGTCGCGGTCAAGGGATTCTGGGTATGTAGACTCTGTGCTCGGTGTTGTTTCGCAGGCAATCCTTCCTCCGCCCTGTGGGAGGGATGTGTCGTAGCACCTGCCTTACTCCGCTAATAATGCAAACCATACTCCGGAGAATGCTAAATGTAGGTGTGGAATGTGTACAGCCCTATACTAGTGTCCAGTAGGCAATTGTCATGGATGGACACCCGTATGGCCAGGATGGCACCCACAACTGCAAACCGGGTAAATGACATAGCAGCGGTAAGGCATGACACAGGAAATACACATAGGGACCACAGTTGACATTCCACATACAGAGCGGACTCTCGTGCCAACACCGGCGTACACAGCACTCAGTCTGCCAGCAACAGACTGAGGAGCACCCGCTACCGTGCAGCGGAACAGATGTACGACCTGTGGAACACATACTAATGGCACACACACAGCGTCAAGTAGGATATGTAAGCTATGGCATTCCCACCTATGAAGACAACATGGTTAAATGAATGCATAGGTAAGCAACATGTTCGGTGGTGTTATATTGGAAATACAGTGGCGGATATGTCCCATTGGGATGTCTGCGGTTTATATGAAGCAGTTGTTAACCAGCATCTTTGGATGTATGTCAATTGTTCACAGTACTAAATCAGCTGGTTATGTAGCACCATGTGGAATGGGTAGTCAAACAGACATCCGCGATTCCTGAACACACAGTATCAGTGAAATCCAATGCTCACAAGGACACAGTCCGACAAGCTCTACACTTTACATATGCACAGTGGTGTCCATTGTAGGACCCAAAATTTGTCTAAAGACAGCTCTTCCGCCTTATTTAATCACCTAACGGAACTCATTGTAGTCACAGGTACACATATGCACATAGCGTGTTTAATGTTGCTGATAGCTCTCCATGTAATGCAGCACAGATGCACAGAAATACCCAGGGTACCGGGTCCATAGAACTGCATCCACATCACACTTCCGCACACATGCCGGTTGTGTAATGGAGTACTATCAATTGTTGCGGTCAAGGGATTCTGGGTATGTAGACTCTGTGCTCGGTGTTGTTTCGCAGGCAATCCTTCTACCGCCCTGTGGGAGGGATGTGTGTAGCACCTGCCTTATTCTCCGCTAATAATGCAAACCATACTCCGGAGAATGCTAAATGTAGGTGTGGAATGTGTACAGCCCTATACTAGTGTCCAGTAGGCAATTGTCATGGATGGACACCCGTATGGCCAGGATGGCACCCACAACTGCAAAGCGGGGTAAATGACATAGCAGCCGTAAGGCATCACAGAGGAAATCCACATAGGGACCACAGTTGACATTCCACATACAGAGCGGACTCGTGCCAACACCGGTACACAGCACTCAGTCTGCCAGCAACAGACTGAGGAGCAGCCGCTACCCTACAGGGGAACAGATGTGCGACCTGTGGAACACATACTAATGGCACACACACAGCGTCAAGTAGGATATGTAAGCTATGGCATTCCCACCTATGAAGACAACATGGTTAAATGAATGCATAGGTAAGCAACATGTTCGGTGGTGTTATATTGGAAATACAGTGGCGGATATGTCCCATTGGGATGTCTGCGGTTTATATGAAGCAGTTGTTAACCAGCATCTTTGGATGTATGTCAATTGTTCACAGTACTAAATCAGCTGGTTATGTAGCACCATGTGGAATGGGTAGTCAAACAGACATCCGCGATTCCTGAACACACAGTATCAGTGAAATCCAATGCTCACAAGGACACAGTCCGACAAGCTCTACACTTTACATATGCACAGTGGTGTCCATTGTAGGACCCAAAAATTTGTCTAAAGACAGCTCTTCCGCCTTATTTAATCACCTAACGGAACTCATTGTAGTCACAGGTACACATATGCACATAGCGTGTTTAATGTTGCTGATAGCTCTCCATGTAATGCAGCACAGATGCACAGAAATACCCAGGGTACCGGGTCCATAGAACTGCATCCACATCACACTTCCGCACATGACGGATGTGTAATGGGTACTGGCAATTGTTGCGGTCAAGGGATTCTGGGTATGTAGACTCTGTGCTCGGTGTTGTTTCAGGCAATCCTTCTACCGCCCTGTGGGAGGGATTTGTCGTAGCACCTGCCTTACTCTCCGCTAATAATGCAAACCATACTCGGAGAATGCTAAATGTAGGTGTGGAATGTGTACAGCCCTATACTAGTGTCCAGTAGGCAATTGTCATGGATGGACACCCGTATGGCCAGGATGGCACCCACAACTGCAAACCGGGTAAATGACATAGCAGCGGTAAGGCATGACACAGGAAATACACATAGGGACCACAGTTGACATTCCACATACAGAGCGGACTCTCGTGCCAACACCGGTACACAGCACTCAGTCTGCCAGCAACAGACTGAGGAGCACCCGCTACCGTACAGCGGAACAGATGTGCGACCTGTGGAACACATACTAATGGCACACACACAGCGTCACGTAGGATGTGTAAACTATGGCATTCCCACCTACGAAGACAACATGGTTACATGAATGCATAGGTAAGCAACATGTTCTGGTGGTGTTATATTGGAAATATAGTGACGGATATGTCCCATTGGGATGTCTGAGGTTTATATGAAGCAGTTGGTAACCACCATCTTTGGATGTATGTCATTTGTTCACAGTACTAACGCAGCGGTTATGTAGCACCATGTGGAATGGGTAGTCAAACAGACATCCGCGATTGGGAACATACACCAGCAGTGAAAAGCACTGGGCAGGTGGACACAGTCCAGCAACATCTAACTTGACATATGCACATCGGTGTCCATTGTAGGACCCAAAATTCTGTTCAGAGCATGCCTGCTAGCTTCCTGCATTACTCATGTGATCTAATTGTCGTCACCACGTCACAGGTACACATAGGCGCATAGCGTGTTCAATGTTGATGATAGCTGTCCATGAACTGCAGCACACATGCACAGAAATACCCAGGGTATCGGGTCCATACAGCTGCGTCCACATCACACTGCAGCACACATGAAGGATGTGTAATGGGTACTGTCCACTGTTGCAGTCAAGGGAGTCTGGGTATGTAGAATCTGGCCTCGGTGTTGTTTCGCAGGCAATCCTTTGTCCGCCCGTGGGAGGGCGTGTCGTAACACATCGTCGTCACTCTCCGCTAATAATGCACACCATACTCCGGGGAATGCAAAATGCAGGTGTGAAATGTGTACAGCCCATACCAGTGTATAGTAGGCAATTCACATGGATGGACAAGCGTATGACTAAGATGGCACACATAAATGCAAACCGGTGGAATTACACTGCCGTAGTAAAGCATTACACAAGTCATACACATAGGGACTACAGTTGACATTCCCCATACAAGAAACACAGACAACCAGCCGATGAAGTCCAAAGCAAAGACGAGGTACTGTAGGGACCGTCAGTGACCAACCAGAGCACACCAAGAATTAAAGGCAGTCACCATAGTCTATTCGATCGCACTTCGTCTGCTTCATAAGCAGACTTATTCAGACTACATACAATGTAGTCCAACCTACTACATTTACAAGCATTAATTGGTTGGTACATTAGATGTGCTAGGTACTAATTACATGCCTTAAAGGCAGACAAGCGAACAAACCTTACTTGGGTTACACATCCCACACAGTGAGGACAACAGACATTGCTTGAAAGGTACAGTATTCATCGGAAAATGGAAATATATGTACATATATGAAACATGAACCAACATAAAATGTTTTCCAAATGTCTGACTGTGTAAGCTACATGTATATGTCCTACGGATTGTGCCAATATATTAACAGAACTGCAGACACCTAGTAATATGAATGAACCATAATATATACACATAAACCGTATGAATATGACTACTGTAAAATAGACCAACGAAATGTAAAGATTCACAATGTGCTAATGTAACATTCATTTACAAGGTTACAGAAATAAATCAATCCAGACATCCATGTGTAAATACTAACAGAAGGCCAGCGAGGTGCTTGCCCTCACATGTACTGGGATGTGGTTCCACAGCATAGTGAGTGTCTGGGTGATGAATCCGTCCCAACAACACGTTCGATTAATGACAGTGTCAAGGTGTACGTCAGCTGCCCTTGTGGTTCTGAGGATCTACCTTATTTACGTGAAGCATAGTCATCAGATCTGGGTTCGACCTAGCCGTGCATGCCAGGCACGGGTCACCTCTGGGCAAGTGGTATGCAACTGTATACAGCTGGAATCCTTTCAGTCGGTCAGTATAACACATATACCTGAGACCCTGCATCCGTTTGTCGAAGAACTGTTGGTGCCTTTCCAGCTGCTGCAGGTGTTGGGTCAGATACATTCTGAGCGGGGCATTGTACCCAATCATAGGTCTATTGGTGATGAGTACAAGGGGACAATGACCTCCCTGATCTAGATGTGAATCCCTTCATGATGATGTGGCCAATGTGGTAGGTCTACCCAACTATGTTAGCAACATGTGTGTCTAACGTGCGGTTAACAACAACACGTGTCCCCAGATCACTGGTAACCCCCTCCGTGTTCAGTGGACTGCCACCTATATGGTAGCTCGGGGTAACCTTGTTCATCCCGAAGGGTATGCCTATGCATTTCCTGGCATTTAGCTGTAGGACATGTCTCTGGTACCACTTATCCACATCTGTGAGGCACTCCTGAAGGATATCTGTGTCAGATGTGTGTCTGACCTTGGCATCCGGTTTGCAGTCGTATGCAAACATTGTCACCCATAACCCCTCTGTGTGCGTGTACATTGGAAGCGTAGATGCTGGAAATAGTGGACCCAGGACTGAGCCCCATGGGACACCACCTGTGACTGGCTGTGAGTATGACATGGCGCCAGCAACTATGGCCATGTGTGTTCTGTGACCTAGCCGTTTGCAACCCATATGGCGATGTATGGATTTACATTCAAGATGACGGGTTTATCAAGTATACCCGAGGGGTATTGTGTCGACGGCCTCTGCCGGTTGAGGTAGGCTGTATGGACTGGTTTACCCTCAGCAATGGCCTTGGTGACTGATTCTACAAAGTGAAACACGTGTAAAGGGCATGATCTGACTATGACCAAGCTAAACTGGGTTGTATCCAAAGTATGCGGGTCCCCTATGTCCTCATCTATGTGTCCCATTATGATCCATCTCCATGGCTTTGCAGATAAGGCTTGTCAAACTAATGGTATGGTAATACCCAGGGTCAGTGGAGGCACCATCTATGTGGAGTGTGACTACAGTCGCCCTGTGCTACTACTCAGGTACGTATCCTGAGGTGAGGCTAGGATTACACAGCTGTCCGAAGTGTGGGTTAAATTCCCCATAGAGTTCCCGGAGTGCACAGCTGGGACACCATGTGGACCCATGGATGTTGTGTTAACTGCCTTGGGGCTGGATGTGGGTAATGCTGGACATACGAACGGCAGGTGTGCCACGTTCCTGAGTCCGATGCCCAAGGGACCACACACATAGCCGGCCTTAGGCATAGGCCAAGTAGGTAGCCGTCTAGGGTGTTGCTCTACTCGGGGCACCTTTCCAGACTCTATTTGGTGTAGGTAGACCAGGAGGGTAGCGGGTGACGTATCGGTGGCAACCTCTGCCTAGGTCACCACTTACCCTAAGGCCACTCTTCCCGTGGGTAATACAGCAGTACCCACACCCAGGCGGGTCATCGCTAGGGTCATTGCTAGTATGGCACATCATCTACGTGAAGGAAACCATATATCCCCAGACATAATGGCACAGCATAATGCCTGTTCGCGGCCAAAGGCAGACATCGTCACCAGCGTGCGGGCGTACTGCAGCGAGATGTCCGTTAACAATGCCGACAATGTGTCGCTTTGTGAAACAAACTCCACAGAGACATTCAATAATAGACAGCGACGGACAACCCGATGTCCTCGTGTCTGAGCTATTCAACCTGTTACGCCATGTTAAATGTGTAGCACAGCGGAACCGGGCCAAAAAAGCAGCGGACATGTCTGTGGCTCAGTGAAAGTCGTCGCAATGTTAAACCCTTGTAATATTGCGACACAGCCCATACATACGGAGGGTTAGTAATGGCAGTAGGTTGGTTCGATCAGACCGTGTGCAATTAGTATACTTGAGATCTACAGCGGATACACGGACAATCGGCGCTACGGTTAAGACTAATTGGGGGGCGTGACATGGTACCATGGACACGGACAAAGCGTGCCGATGTGACTCATCTAACATTCGTACAGGGTCAGGGCGGTCCCGTACAGTGGGCGGACAAGACCAAACCCAAAGCACCACAGCAACACCCTGACAATCGAAGGCCTGTATGCATATGGGATATAAGCAGCTGTCATCTGAACAGCCCTGTGGTGACGACATATGCATCCTGGGCCATGGCGAGGGAATTAGGAATGTTCAACATGCAGTACCGCACCTTTCCCAGCAGGGGAATGGATGCCTGTGGCGTCGCGTGTGTGCGGGGTTGATATGTAAATGTACATAGGTACCACGGGTATGCATATTAATGACAACGAACAGCTAGCGTGCACTGGTCACAGTAAGTCTCAAGCGTGACTGCAGTCACGTTGGAATTATGACTATAGAACATATAGATGTGCGTGTGCGTAAAGCGTCCATGCTGCAAAGACTGTTACATATATAAAGCTGTAAGTGCTTTCTGCACCGTCCGTCAACGGATCAGACATATGTTGCGGAATAGTCACAAGTAGCATAAAACACGTAACCACACAGACACTGTAAACATATATAAGCGGAATACGGATATGCGTAATGTGCGGCGTCGCGTAACCCACAATCCGGACATGCGGTATGCGTGTGCGTGTGTGATCCAGTGGAACCAGGAAGGTTACGGATGTCTCCTCCACCGTTTACATTCATAATTGTCAAATATATGCTTAAATAGTACCTATTGATTCCATGCTTTGTTATCGTAATGCTACTAATATACACATCGATATACAATAACCTGATCAACACACTACATTCTAAGGTGCACTCTCACCAATTATCAACTATGTGTCCGGATACTGATTGTATTTACCAATATTGTAGATATATTAACACATTGTTGCCGTATTATTGTTTCCATGAAGTAAGGCATGCAACACTGATATGTATATGTCACGTTATAATCAAGACTTGGAGCACTGTCCACCTAACTATGAGCAGGTTTATTGATTAATTCGCTTTAAACCGACTCTGAAGGAAGTGAATTAGGGCCGGCTATGTCATGACATCCGTACTCGGCGGTGCCCCATGTTAGTAGTTGAGAGAGCTCAGTATCCTTTCACTGTGGAGTCTATCGTATTTGACAGTGTCTGTTTCAGCCGATATATGTTCCATAATGTCGTTTATGAAGATGGGCAGGGCGCAAGGTTTGCTGTATTTACGCATACTATGCGTGGATATAGATAGGCCATGTCATACAAGCGATGGGTAGTCAAGCAGACATCCACGACTGGGGAACATACAGCGGCAGTCAATACCACTGGCCAGATGGGGACAGTCAAACACGTTCTACACTTTACAAATGCACATCGGTGTCCATTGTAGGACTCCAAAAATTCTGACTGTTTTGCCAGTATCGCCAGAAAAAGCCAATCCGGTACATACCGTGACTACGGCACCGCTGAACATATGCACCACCAGCGTGTTTAAGGTTGATGATACCTGCCCATGACATGCAGGACATATGAACAGAGGTCCCCAGACTGCCGTGTCCATACATGTGCGTCCATATCCCAGTTCCGCACACATGAAGGATGTGTCATGCGTACCGTGGGGGTTGCAGCCCTGGTATCCTGGGTATGCAAAATGGGTCTCGGTGTTGTTTGGCTGATAATCCGTTGTCCTGCGGGTACAGGACGTGCCTTAGTCCCCAGTAAGGATGCAAAGCACCCATAGGGTAATGCTAAAGGCATGTGTGAAATGTGTTCAGCCCTACATCAGTGTCAGTAGGCATTTCCCAAGGATGGACAAGCGTCACTGGACAAGATGGCACCCATAATAGCAAGCCTGGTGGAATCACACAGCCGTAGTAGGGCATGACACAGGACATAAAGATGGAAACAGCAGTACATACACCAGTAGACATCCATCCTGCCATGCGAATCCCAGCGTACACAGCAGCGAAGGTGCTATCCAGTATGTGGGGATCACCCGCCTCCACTCGGCGGAACATACCTGCGACCTGCGGAACACATATTAATGGCACACCAACAGCGTCAAGTAGGAAGGCCATACTATCGCTAAAATATGGAGTTCACACACATAACCGACATACTGTCATGAATTCATAGGTTCTACATGTACCGGCTGTGTTATACTGACAATTCAGTGGCGGATAGTTCACAATGGTACCTGTGAGGATTATGTAAAGCTGTTGCCAACCTGCAGGACTACAGTAACACCCTATGGGTAGATTGTGGAAGGACACGGGTTACGTAGCACTACATAATATGGGTAGGCGGACAGACATCCGGGAATGGGGAACATATGGCGGCAGTCAAACCCACTGGCCGAATGGACACAGTCCAACATGTCCTAAACTTTACATATGCACATCGGTGTCCATTGCAGGACCCAAATATTACTCCTTAAGTGAGTGTGAGCAACATAGTGTGAACCGGAAGAGGTGACAGCCGTTACTACGGCACAGGTAGATATGTGCACCACAGGTGTCTTCAAGGGTGATGACAGCCGTCCATGAAATGCAGGACATATGAATAGGACTCCCCAGGCTGCTGCATCCATACACGTACGTCCACATCCCATTTCCGCACACATGAAGGGTGTGCAAGGGTACTGTCGGCGGTTGCAGACATGGGATCGTGGGTATGCATATATGGGTGTCGGTGTGGATTGGCAGATGATTCACCGTCCGCCCGTGTGCGGGGCGTGGCCATAACATATCGTTACTCCGCAATACTAATACCGATCATCCACGGAAATGGAGAATGCAGCTGTGAAATGTTGACAGCCCGATACTAGTGTCCAGTAGGCAGTTCCCATGGATGGACAAGCGTGCGGCCAAGATGGCACCCATAGCTGCCAACCTGGGGAATCCACAGCTGTTGCAAGGCATAACCAGGGAATACAGATCGATTGTACAGTACACACACCCCATTCAAAGAAAGACGCTGGGCAGATACCGGCGTACACAACACACCATGTGCCAGCACATCTATGGGGATCCTGCGCTTCCATACAGTGGAACAGATGGGTCACCTGTGTAAAGATACCAATGGCACAATCTCCACGTCTGCTGGGAATGACATAGGATGGTCAAACTATGGCGTTGACACCAAAGAAAGACATCCTTCGGTGAATTAATAGGATTGATGTCAATACAACATGGCAAACACCCAATGAACAGGGAAGACTTGCTGGCACCCTATGGCCCCAAACAATGTCACACATAGGTAGATGGAACAGTCAACATAAACATTTCGTCCACGACAGGTAGCATATGGTATCCAAAGGTACTTCATAGACATGTATGCGCTATCACCCGTTGGCCCCGTGAGACTTACACATAACATGGAAGTATCCAGGCTTTAAATGTCCACCCTTACACTTCCATTTGTCACTTTCTATGCGAGCAATGGGGATGTAGCCACAGCATAGAAAGCAGAGGCGATACTGCTAACGAAACACACACATGTCACCATCACAGAAAGCATACTATGAACACCGTATTACATGATATTGTACTATGCAACACAAACAAACCGGAAACATGCAGCAAGAATAGTCACCGTGGTTCGACACAACCCAAGTCTTACGTAACATTTGAACAGTTCATGAAAACATGCAGCGTTTTCGTTGTTTCCTAGCGTGTGCAGGACATATGCTATGTCTACGAATGTTCACAAACAACAATGTGAGTCCTAACATGATTTTAAATATCACACTGTTGATTGTGAACACTGTAACAATTTGCTTATTCAGTTGTATGGTGAAAGCAGCGGAAACACACACACACACGGAAGGGCGGGAGATGAACCTCGCCTATTTACATGAACTCAGTACAGTATGAATCAATTACACAGCGCTACCGAGTTAACTGGCGTGGCGCTGTCGAAGAGCATACATGTAGGCTGCTGGCGTCACCCGCAAGACAATAGTTGGCAATACCCAAGGCATGTGATGCGGGCGTCTAAAAGCATAATCAGTCGCAGAGGCAGCTGGAAACACACACACACACACACGGAAGGGGCGGGGGACGAACCTCGACTATCTACATGAACACACTACTGTATGAAGCATTTACAGAGCGCTACGAGTTTGCTAAACAGAAGCTGTCACAGGCATACTTGTAGGCTGCTGGCGTCACCGCAAGACAATAGTTGGCAATAGCCAAGGCATGTGTTGCGGGCGTCTAAAAGCATAATCAGTCGCAGAGGCAGCTGGAAACACACACACACACACACGGAAGGGGCGGGGCGAACCTCGACTATCTACATGAACACACTACTGTATGAAGCATTTACAGAGCGCTACCGAGTTTGCTAAACAGGCGCTGTCACAGGCATACTTGTAGGCTGCTGGCGTCACCGCAAGACAATAGTTGGCAATAGCCAAGGCATGTGTTGCGGGCGTCTAAAAGCATAATCAGTCGCAGAGGCAGCTGGAAACACACACACACACACACACACGGAAGGGGCGGGGGCGAACCTCGACTATCTACATGAACACACTACTGTATGAAGCATTTACAGAGCAGCTACGAGTTTGCTAAACAGGCGCTGTCACAGGCATACTTGTAGGCTGCTGGCGTCAACCGCAAGACAATAGTTGGCAATAGCCAAGGCATGTGTTGCGGGCGTCTAAAAGCATAATCAGTCGCAGAGGCAGCTGGAAACACACACACACACACACGGAAGGGGCGGGGGCGAACCTCGACTATCTACATGAACACACTACTGTATGAAGCATTTACAGAGCAGCTACCGAGTTTGCTAAACAGAGCTGTCACAGGCATACTTGTAGGCTGCTGGCGTCAGCCGCCAAGACAATAGTTGGCAATAGCCAAGGCATGTGTTGCGGGCGTCTAAAAGCATAATCAGTCGCAGAGGCAGCTGGAAACACACACACACCACGGAAGGGGCGGGGGCGAACCTCGACTATCTACATGAACACACTACTGTATGAAGCATTTACAGAGCAGCTACCGAGTTTGCTAAACAGGCGCTGTCACAGGCATACTTGTAGGCTGCTGGCGTCAACCCATAAGACAATAGTTGGCAATAGCCAAGGCATGTGTTGCGGGCGTCTAAAAGCATAATCAGTCGCAGAGGCAGCTGGAAACACACACACACACGCACGGAAGGGGCGGGGGCGAACCTCGACTATCTACATGAACACACTACTGTATGAAGCATTTACAGAGCAGCTACGAGTTTGCTAAACAGGCGCTGTCACAGGCATACTTGTAGGCTGCTGGCGTCAGCCGCCAAGACAATAGTTGGCAATAGCCAAGGCATGTGTTGCGGGCGTCTAAAAGCATAATCAGTCGCAGAGGCAGATGGAAACACACACACACACACACACACACACACACACACACACACACACACACACACACGGAAAGGGCGGGGGCGAACCTCGCCTATCTACATGAACACACTACAGTATGAAGCATTTACAGAGCAGCTACCGAGTTTACTGAGCAGGCGCTGTCAGGAGGCATACCCCTCGTGAGTGGTATCATTTGCAAAGGCAATCGCCCGCTCGGGTGTTCGGACAGAGTCGCAGTCACGCGGTCTGTTACCATCCCAGGTCGCCGTACACTAACACGTTAGTGCTGCAGTCGAGAATAACAAGTAACTACTGATCAGTACATCACTGCATACTGGGCATGCTCAGACATAGACTCGGCACAGGGCAGACATGCATACACATGTTGCGGCGGCATGGGTGGCGTAATGTGGACCGTCGTGTGTGTCCAGCCACACAACAGAAACCTGGCCATGCCACAGGCGTGGCCGTTGCGTGGGGATAGAGGCATGCACCGGGTATTACTGCAGGCGGCTGCGGTGTGCACTGTGCTGTGTGTCTATCTACACAGCTGCCTACTGGGCATGCTCAGACACTTAGAGTCGGCACAGATCAGACATGCATACACATGGTGCGGCGGCATGGGTGGCGGAATCACGGACCATCCTGTGTGTCCGGCCACACAACAGTAACCGGTCATGCCACAGGCGTTGTTGTTGCTGCGGGGAATATGTAGGTGCAATTAACCATGTGTAGGACTGGCCTACAGTTTGTTGCATGCTACAGACAACCCTCACAAACACAGGATACCTTCACAGATGTCCTGAGGACACTGGTGAGTGGGCATGCTCTCACAACAGCACCGTTTGTGTGACATGAACCACCCATACATAGCCTGGGAACATTACCCATGGCGCAACACAGTCGCCAGCAGTCCCAGGTGTTCACACACCTGGCCACTGTTAAACAGCCATGCACCATACATACCAGGGGATGTCTGACAGTTCTGCCCATCACGCATGGTGAGGATAGGCCCCACACAGGATGTACAGCCCTCAATGGTGATGCAAGACCGTATAGTGGATCCACTGGTCATCCACTCACTGTAACCAACACCAGCATGGGGGACCTCAGTGATGACCTCTCCACAGAAAACCACACACATCATATGACCGGTGTGGTACCCTACATGTCCTCCATGCCAATGTTGAACAGAGGCCAGACCGGAAACGCCTACCGAATGCCTTCCCGACCACCCACATGCATGTCTGCAACAGGCAAACATGATGACATCAGGACCTTGTCCACCACAGGTAGGCACATGGTGTGGTGGACCGCAGCCACTGACTACCTGTACATCAACAGTTGGAGCTACTACATGGCAGGGCAATGACAGTACCACCGAAACCATCACCCACTCATACCGGCGTCACCATACGGCCCCACATACCAACATCCAGGTCAGCTCGTGGGAGTGGTACTGCAGAGGGCACATGAGACAACCACAGGGCCTTCCCTAACTGTGGTAAGGACATGGTTGGGGGCACACAGACCTGCCTGGAAATGGTCCAGAATGGTACAACAGTCACTGCACCCACAGACATTGTCTGCATACCACAGGACATGTTCCATGCATACATCCCCAAACAGGGAACATATCCATCCCACCAGAGTGTATCCTCCAAAACATGTCATATGGCCTGGGGTGATCCCATATCTCTATGGCGTTTGACACGTCAGCAATGGGCACCGATGGTTTCCCTGGCTGTGTGCTACCCATCCTCTTTGAGGCCCTCGGCCCACACATGCGGCCACTGTGTCATGTTAGCCTTACTATGGGCTATGTCCCCAATGGATGCCATATGGCATCTGTGGTCCCACTATGCCAGGGTAGTGCTCCTATGGACTGTCAACAGCCACACCCTATACGCTTGACAAGTGTTGTCTGCAAAGCTGTGTGGAGGTCCATACAGGTGGTCATGGTTACAGATAGCGGTGTACAGCCAGGAACATACCCACAACTACATAGTCAAGGGCGGATCCTGCCTCCCGAACCTGCTCGTCCAGTCTGGAGTGTTCACCAAGGCCATTGATGGGGATATGTGGGTTTGCACACAGTACCATGACCTGGTGGGGCGTTCAGAGCACACTACACATGGGACCCATGTAAAGGCTCGCCAGCATACATGTGGGGACATATGTCACCCGATGCTTCTCACACAGGTTGGAGGTCACACCACACAGGGTTGGTGCTGAAGGTGCTTTGTC
This sequence comes from Protopterus annectens, assembly GCF_019279795.1. NCBI lineage: Eukaryota > Metazoa > Chordata > Ceratodontiformes > Protopteridae > Protopterus > Protopterus annectens. The sequence goes on along the minus strand of NC_056734.1, from coordinate 600,651,077 downwards.
ACACTCATATCTGGACCCAGTGGAGGGCCACAGGGCTCACTCCTGTGCACCCTGCCAGATGGCATCCGACCTTCAATGTGCATGCAATCATAGGGGGATTGTAGCAGACAAGGTATGCAGATGACTACGCACCGGCCGACATACCCAGCACCCCATGTTACACGTACATCCACCTAGGCGTCATAGACAGGGCTGACTGGTGCCAGAGCCATGGCCTACTAACAAATGCCAGAGAAGGTGCAGCCCTACCCAGTATGAAGAACATGTGCGTCTCAATGACACATGTAGGTGATGCGCCATTAAAGATGGTGGACATGTTCAGGGTAATGGCTACCACACCTGTTGGCAACCTCTGTCAACACACACAATGGCAATGTGGGTGTGAAGACATTCCATTGTGGCCTCCTGGTCTGGATGGAATGGCAACCACATCAGGGGTGTTCATTGTACCCCTGTACACATCACACACCAGTGCAATGACTGCGTACAATGGCACATGTGGCCTGTAGCTAACCTGTCGCCTGCAGCACTCCGAAGGACCATAAGCGTTCCACAAGGCGGGGATGGCGCTGCTGGGACATGTGTCACAAGGTGCGGCCAAGGGGACACTGGCTGTGGATCTGCACAGCACAGCTGCTCCGTGGTGATCTGTGCCCGACATACACGGCCATGTCTGACCTGGGTGACATGGGCACATTCCACCTCCCAGGCCCCATGCGAACACGGGCACAGAAGCGACTGTCAGACACCTCAACCCAAAGATGAGTGGGGCGTGCTGGGGGAACAGGGTAACAGCCAGACACACACTACAACACGGGGAGGAGTGCCAGGCCATGTGAAGGAAAGGCCCTGACTGCCTTTGTCCAGGACTGCTACTGACGTGTGGATGTGTGACTATAGTTATCGCCAGTCAACCTCTGTGTGTCACTGCTAGACCAGGGACTGGGGACTGATGGATATGGCATCACCATCCTGAGGGTGTTAGATGCCACACACAGTCATGCTAGGTCCACAGATTTCGTGGGGCACATATCCTGTCACGTTCATGTGTGCCTATGTACCTATGTAGGGGTCCATGCCAGATGTGGGTAACTGTGCTATGCTGATTTTGCCAGACATGCCTGTGGGTACACCACGACTACGTGGGGAACTAATTACAGTGCTCCCAGTAGGCGCGTGCAAGTACACCATCAGTATCATGCGGGTTAACTGCACCGACATGGTGCTACACATGTAACCACCACACATACTGTGTACACATATCAATGAATGGTGCACCTGTCCTGCATGGTATGTCTGCTGCATGATGTCCGTGCAGAACACACATCACATACACACCTGTCACCAGCCATACACACACACCACAACATACACAGCACGTACTATGCGGACACAGGTATCACATACACCTCTCACTATCGTGTCCACCCTGTGCATCATAATATGTCAGCTTAACCGTGCATTGATGGTGTGGCTCACAGTTATCGCGGCAGAGACTTAATCATTTGCACAGGGTGATATGTGTGCCACAGGCATGGGCTGTACCAATGGATGACATCATGTGTGTGTGTAAGGGCCAGTGCATTGAGTGGGCATGACTATGTAGATTGCATGTGGGTGTGGTGGAGCCCTACAGTTGTGTCTGCTGTGTGTGGGTGTGTGTGTACACAGTTCAGTCATCTGTGATGCCTACGGGGTATGCTTGGCAGCCCCTGACTGTACAGTGCAGGTGTTACGGCTCACTGTGTCTGCGGCGGCGAAGTGACCAGCGCCTGCCTGGGGTCGCAGACGCGACCGGGTGGAGGTACAGACTGTCCACTCTCCGATGTCACATGTCCGCTGGAAGCGTGCCCACGGCGGGGCCGTCAGGGCCGCGTCCACGGGGCCTGCTCTGTCCAGCTGTGCATGGTGTGGTAGCAGCTGCAGTGCTACTGCTACCATCACTGTCTGTGTGGGGATGGGAGGTGGCACACGCTGACCTGCAGCAGGTGGTGTTGCTGGCACTGCGCCCACGTGCCCTATGCCTCACCCTACCTGGTGTTCCTGCACGGACTGCTGCGGCTCAAGGATGGCCAAGCCTCGGTCGATGAGACCAGCCATATCGCCCAATCTCCTATCCAGAACATCGGCAAGATGCTGTTGTGCATTCGCCAATGCCTGGATGCTGTCATTTAGAGTACGGATTGCAGACCTCTGCAGCCTCTGCCCCTCCTGGTTCTGCCGATCGGCGCGTGCCTGCGCCGCCATTACAGTCTGGAACATGCGTCTGGTTATACCAGCTGCTGCACCTGGGCGGCAGGTGTATGTCTAGCGGTGCTCCCCTACGGGCAGCACCTGCCACATGCCTGCGTGGCACTGCACCAGTCCTTACACTGGCAACATCGTGTGTCCCCACACCTTCTGCAGCCACCACACATTCCTGCTCGGGGACAACAGACGCTGACTGACCGTCATCTATGGGCAACGGTGTTGGGGTATGTGTCGGCATCTGAACTGTGTGCAGGGATGAAAGGGACGTATGTGTGATGTTCTCCAGTGGCACAGTCTCTGCCTGTGATGACCCTGCCTGTGCCTCATGCACATGCTCATCACCACTAGTATCTGTGGGGACACTAGCATCAGATTGACCGCGGGAGGTAGTCGCACCTACAGCACCTGTCAATACAAAGACATACCATCGGTTACAATACAGACACACACACACACACACACACACACACACACACACACACACACACACACACACACACACACACACACACACACACACACACACACACACACACAGCATGCATGTGATTATGCAGGTGGCATGCAGCATTCACACAACACAGACCAGTGAATGCAGACCAGACATTCTTAGTGGCAGTATGTACACTGCCCTGGTGGGGACAGTACAACAGGCAGGTGTCATTTAGTAGGCATGCAGTACACACATTCATGGTAGTTTGCATGCATCAGCGTGATACACCGTGTGGCCACGGGCAAGTTGGGAGTACACATGGCTGGCAACAGTATGTAATGTACACCGCAAACATGTGCGGTATCATGTGGGCGTGTGAAGATGGTGTCCACCGCATGCACCACATCATGATGGCTGTCATGGTGCAGTGTTATGTGTACAGTGTACAGATACAATGTATGTGTAACAGTGATGTCTGTGTAGATGCGTTGCTGTGAGCTGTGTGCATAGCTATGCGGTGTGTGGTGCGGGCTCTGTGCCACTGCACAGTAGCAGGACACAGCTATGTGTCTGTGCGATCGCGTGACCTGGGCGCATTACATTGCCATGTCTGTAAGCCAGTTCAGCTGCTCAGCAGCACATATATAGTGGACATTGGAGGCACCTGTAGTAGCTGTGGAGAGGAATGTCATGTCACTGGTGTACTACATCAGATGTCCAGGGTTCCACTACATTGATGAACCCACTATGTGTGTACAGGGTGCAATGGTGAGTACCCACTGTGGATGTGCTGTGTGGCAACATGCCTGTAGGTATCAACCATGGCCTTGTCTGTCTGACTCATTGACAATTGTGTGTGGTAGACATTGTGCACACGGCCCTGTGGTGGCCCATGTGACATACACCCATACTAGTGTGACGTGTCACATTCTCTCTGGATATGCTGACAGTGTGTATGTCTGCTATGTTGTGCATAGGTCATATCATGGTGTGACAATGCTGCAGCCAGACATCCACGTGCATGGGACATGGCATGCGCCATGTCTGGCGTGTGCACCGATGCAGGGGCATGGGTCACATTGGTAACACCTGTGCTCTGGCCAGATCACAGCTCACTCTGTGGTACTGTGTCCATACTGCACTGGCATACCAATGCATACTACACATGCAGCCATTGTGTAACACCTACACCATTGTATGCATAGCTGAATGCACGTAACACACCAATTGGTTGTGTGGTGTCATACCACTCTGATAGCAGGTGTATCTACTGTACATGGGTGGTGTGTATGTCGGGTGGTGCGAGCTGTATACCGTGACGGGGGCACACACAGGTGAGCATGTCATGCCTAGACACATGGGGAATATCAATACAGCAGAACATGCGTTTGACTGGCAACAGACTTACCTGCAACAGACCCTTGGCCTTGCGACCGCCAGACGTACCTGTAAAGGCATTACACAATGTATACACATTAGCCATTACTATCTCCACGGTCAGCACTGTGCATGACACATCATGCATGTGTGTGGTTGCATGTGCTATGCACATGTCTGCTAACACAACATAGCATACAATGGTTTGCATCTTGTGTGGCCATATACCTGGCATGTATTGCTATATCATGTGTTGTACTATGACACCCACACCCCGTCGCCTATCATACAAACATGCAACACTGACTTACCATGCAGCTCCAGGCTCATAGCTGGGAGACACCCACCTCCACGATGGGCGCAGGTGTTTCTGCGTGTTGTTCCGTGGGTGTCCCCAGACTAGCCAGGAGCTCCTCCGTAACTGTGAGTGGGGGCTGTGTTGGTGGCCACCACCTGTCCCACGTTGTTGCCTGGCGATTGCAGGCACGCGCTGTCTTGCATGCGGATCAGGTCTGTGCAGTGCCTGCGGATTTGTTGGTAGCTGCGGTTGGTTCCGCACGCTGTTCACCCTGCTGCACAAGTCCTCCCACATCTCCTGCCGTTCTTGTGCCTGCTGTGGCACATGGCTAAACAGGGCGTTGTAGTTACTCTGGAGGTATGGTATGATGACCTCCTCCTCCTGTCGGCTAAATGGTGGAAGCGGGAGCGTGGCATTATCTGGAAGACATAATGATGGTGGCAGGTCACATTCACACTGCTGTGCTGGCATACTGTTGGAAATGCATTGCTATGACGTATGCGACATCTGCACAGTGATCTGTGAAGGGCATCGTGGCGGTGACACAGCCGATGTTGTGGCTTCACACCATTGAGCACTGGGTGTCACATCATATCTGTGTGCCACCCCATCACACTGTGCACGCACCATGTAGATGTTAGCCTGCCATGGACATGTGTACCTGGCTGCACCTATGTCCATATCAGTTGGCATATGTCCCCATGTGGCGTCTGTGCTACTGTTCACCTGTACACTGTGTATATGTCAGTACACATCACGTCTGTGTCCATTGTGAACGTCAGCAGCGGCACTGTACACATACACATGGACACCTGCACATGCATGTGTTGTGCCATGTACTTCCACACAGCACTGTACGGTGCTGGACAACTGCCCCAGCTCACCTGTGTTGCATTATGTGATAGACATGGAGCAATGTGTAACCATGACACATTGGCAGGAAAGGCCATGCATGGCGTGTACACGCACACATTGTGCAGAGCATCACACAGCACCTGTAACATGACAGGGTGCATCGCCACCACATTACTACTGTGTATGGTTGATAGTGAGAGTGCCTTTTGTCCATTGCACCATGTGGGACCGTGATAGCTCATGCAGCCTTGCTGGTCATCTCTGCATGATATGGCAGGGTATGCCACATACATGGCAATGGGTGTGACCCACTCAGGGGCTGACGGTATTGGCAGGGTGGCTGTCCATTGCTTTTGTCATAGCTGTGTGAAAATGGACATTCCACATGTTTATCACCATGGTGTGGACACTGTCCTCCAGCGAGGTATGCTGTCCGCTGCTTGTTGAGGGTGTGTGTGGTGCATGCAGGTATCACACATCCATGCATACACTGTAGCCCTGGCAGGTGCTATGTGCTGGGATGTTGATCGACACAGTGCTGTATGTGTACACACACCGCTATCCCATGCACATGGATATCTGCCTGAACTGATGTGGGTAACACATATGTGTACATACATTGCCGCTGCCACCCACATGTCTGCTGCTGCACTACACACCGCCATCCCTCCCTGTGTGAATGTGGTGTTGGCCTCAGCAGAGGTATCCGTGTATGGGGACATGGATGTTCACATAGCAGGCCCACTGATGGTATCGTCGATCTGACCATACACATATGATGCACCCTCACACATACGACCCATTCATATTGTTGTTCACAATGGTGACACGGCTATATTGCTATGCGGAGCCATTCACAGACATACATACACAGAGGCATGCACGCCCATCTGTGTCATTGGCGGACTATTGGTGTGGTTTGGCACCTACGTGTTTGACTGCAGGTGGCGCCAGACCTACTGTGCACATGTCTACATGGTAGGCCTGTTCTCGGTAGGCATCTGTGATGTGCTGTGCACATCTCATACCTGCACATTTGCTTGTTGTCCATCGGTCCACAGGCCAGTGGTGGGACATACAGGGATGTTGCGGAACATATGTACATGCGACCCTGTACAACTGTGGCTAGCCTCTCAGATGCTCATGTGTCGTGGGCGTGAACACCGTACACACACATGTGGTTGTGGGCCGTCCATACCCATCTCCACCTGTGGGTTGCTATCATCCCACACACTCCTTGTACTGTATGTTCAGGCTATGCAGCTATGTGGGGCTTGTGTGCATACAATACGATACTATGTGCCTTTGCACCCATCACGAACATTGTCACACAGGTACACGGCAGCCATACACATCGCAGATTGTTGTCAGCATGTCACATGTGGTACACACCTAACACATCTCCTGCGGGACATGGTACTCTGTATGGGCATGTCCAGTAGTGACATACCACAGCTACCCCTACATGGCGGCTATGCAGGACATGTCTGTGTACATCTACTGTGACATATACACAAGCAATGCCCCCTACCGACATCACATGGTACTACCTGTGGAGTATGTGTGTCTGCATCCATGCTATGGCCATAGATGACAATTGTACATCTATATGTGCAACATACCTCAGTGGGGGTTGTCATGAGCACATGTTCCATGTGTCAATGCATTGTTTGTGTCTGTTGGGCAGTCATTGTTGTGCATGGTTTACATGGCTGACATAGTGTACTGTGTCTGATTCCAGGTACTTCATTGGGCTACCAGCATTGTACATTTCTACAGCACATTCCAGCCATCATGTAGCCAGCTTAGATGACAGTGGGAGGTGTTCCGCCATGTGCACATATGTCACACGGTGCAAGGGTGACTGACACACATTGTCGGGACTGGGTTCTGACTGCTGTGGATGTGTGTACGGGTGTTGACAACCATGACTGCACCAGATGGTGTCTTCTGGATGTGTGACATTCACAACAAACACCCACATTCACATAGCAGCACATCGTCCACGACAATTGACATTCCTGCCTGAACACTGTATGCGGTATGTTTGTATGACCACTGCATATATCACTGGTGGCCACCAGCATGGCTGCCTACAACAGCAGTGTGTATCCTGTGCAAACATGGGTTACACCAGTCACACCACACCTGTGCCAGCTGGCCCTGTAGTGGGTGACAGTGCAGTTCCATTCATCATGTAACAGTATACATCATGCACCAGTATGTTGCAGACATGTGAGCGGCTGTGCTACTCAACATATGCACACATGACACATCACCTGGTACACCGTGTCTGCCTTGCCACCTGCTATTGTGACCACCCTGTGATGACATTATGCGGCCCACATGGGCGTGGACATGTGATGGCTCAATGGTGAATTAACCGTCCAGGTGTGTGTCTAGCCAGGTGTCCAGTAGCCACTGGTCTGCATGCAGGGATAGTCTACATTGGCCTACTCTGTCACTGGGACTGTTGACTATGGTCATACTGTTGTTATGCAGGCATGTGCTGTTTGTCCAGTCTGATAGTCGTGTTGAACCACACTACCGTGGCACACATGTCGTGTGGACATCTGGCTAAGGTGTGCAGCCCACATGTACATCTTCTCATGCTATGCTGCCTGTGCAGCGGTGTCACATGTCTGCCTCTGGCAGGGCTGTCACAGGTAGGCACAGCATGCAGTGATGTGTGACAATGCTTACACCCTCCACTGTGCTGTACAGTAGCACTGCACACACAGTACAGCACACATGTCATTTATCTCGGTGCCTGGGACATGCCTCCATGCCCTACGGCACACCTGCCAGTCAGATTGTACACAGATCATACCTCCCAGTCACATACCTGGACTGCAACACACACAGGTGGGTGGTTCCCACACCACACCGTGATTTACACACATACTGTATTTTCCCATGACACATTGCATCATAGGTAGTCCATGTTCAGATACCCATGTTTGTGGCCAGTACACACATTGTGACACGCGACAGTGCAGACACTGTACACCACAGGTTACATGCCAGTCGGGTTGGCATGCTGTACATTGCACCTGGGACAGTTGCTACTGCTATGTATTGCGGGCAACAGGACCTTCCTAGTATGGACTCCACGTACCCACACATGCTTGGCCATGCAGTGCGCATAGCTGGGTGACACATTACCGACACATACCATACCTGCAATACCCTCAGCATGCACCAAACCTCCATGTGTCTGTATGCTAGGCCTACACACCTCCCCCCTCTGTTTGCTGAACATCCATGCTTACCATCCCTGCTAGCCACACCCTAAGCACACAACCATAGCAGCATGCATGGTACATACACACTACAGCCGGTATTACTGACATCCACTGACAGAGGTAGTTGAGGGCATGACACCCCGTCCGATGGACAGTCTATGTGCCTATGCCAACAGTGATCACAGTGCACTTCTGCTACATTTACACACTGGTAGGGACCATGCTATCCCACACTGAGACATGGTGGTGCTGGCACTTTCACAGAGGCCACAGTGGTATTCCTGTTCCATGCACACGTGCTGTATGGGCACATGTGCAGGCTGTTGCACGGTAGTTTTGTTCACCTGTGTGTTGTGTGTCACTTGACAGTCATGGTGTGTCCTGCTGGTGCATGACATACTCCACAGCTAGCTACCTACACATGACTGCCAGACATTGCAGTGTGGGCCCTCATGCAGTGTGGTGGTATGTCTCTGCTGTTTGACTACATCCACATTCAATGCAGCATACCACGGTCATGCAGGCATTGACGACACAGATGTTGCTGGCATCCTGCCTGCCAATGGGGTACCTACCAACAATACACACTCTCACTCACTACAGGGTTCCAATCCTTGGCTGGACATTGTATTAACCCTGTGGACACATACATAGTACTGTCATGCACATGTTATGTCTGGGAACACAGTCCCAATGTCACCTCAACCGCCGTAGTTGTTGTATCCCGCCAACCTGGCTGTTACATGTCTCTGCAGCAGCACCGCGTCAGTGACTGCTAGCCCATTCATGTCACGTTGTGCACCCTGACCACCACACTACCACATCTATCACACTACACATGGATGGTACTGCATTGCACGTATGGGGCTGCATCTCTACACCCATGACTGGGCCATTCAGTATGGCACTGGGCCACATCTTGACATACATGCTTCACACACTCAATGACTACCTGCATGCCTTTCCTGGCACCCTTGTTGGGCTTCTGTGCGCCACAGCACACCACATCCCATGCTGGCCACCTGTCATATTATTGCATGGGTGGTTGGGGTGCTACAGAGGTATCACATCAGACATGATCCGCTCTTTGCCCTTCAGCACCATTCCACTTTATGCTATTGACAGTGTACACATCCTGCATCACATCGTACCGTATGTTTCGGCATGTTCGCCATGTGCCTTCTGTACAGTTCACACAGTGGTGCAGGCATATCATGCTGACTCCAACATTTCAGGGGCGTGTGGCATTGCACATTCCTCAGACATGTGGCCCTCATGCTCAATATTTGCATCGTACACTACCTGCTGTCACACAGTACTGTACATGCCTACATGTACCACTTCTACATACCTGGCAGCATTCTAGCTCATCCTGCTCATGTTGCTGACACCCATACAGGTGTCAGTGTGGCAGATATATCATGTAGATATCATTGCATCAGTTACATCACACATAGTGCATACACATCACATTTGCATACTGACAGTCATGCGGTGTGTATCACATGGATACTGTCCGTATACAGGCATATCACGTTGTACATGGTTGATGTACACACACATAGCCCACATGGTGCTGTGGTTGCCATATTACACCATAGCGTGGGTACACATGTGCAGGACTACACATTTCTGGACCGTATGTCTAGCTGATACCTTGGGTGCCCTTGTACCTGTGCCATACACACATGTAAACGCAGGCCGTGTTACAATGACACATGTGTGTTGTACCTTACACAATGGATACAACGTTACATGTCTCAGTATAGTCATGCTGTGCTCTCTACCCAGCTCAGACAGTTGACATATGCAAATGACAGTCATGTAACACATCTGTGCTCACCTGCATGCCACGAACACAGGGGTGTAATGTACTCTGCCATGGGCCATGTTCTCCACAGTACTGATGCATGTAGTACTCCTACATGGCGTTTGCTGTGGGCAGGGGAGTAGCAGTCCTGCATGTGTGCACACATGCCACATTGCTCAGGCCGGGCGTCTGTGTGACATCCACAGACTGGACACACACCATGCTGTGGGACATAGGTCCTGTGCACATCCCACAGGGGCACACTGTGTCACTAGTCGTGTGATAGCTGCCTTGCTGGTGGGTGACACACACCCATGGTACCACCACAGCGGACGTATTGTATAGACATGACAGTTGACATCCAGTTCTGCCGTTCAGTGGACACTACCATGGGGGGGGGTGTCAGTACTGTGTACATTGCACATGTGTTTACACACGGCCCTGCTGGACATCATTGTGGCACACATTGCACCTGCTATGGAGCGTTTGGACATGGTCACTTGCTGTTACCTCCATTTTGGGTACCTATTCTGCTACTACATTGTCCCATATGTGCAGGCCATACATATCTTGTGTATGTATATAACATTAGCCCATCGCTCCATCATGCATGCTATGCCTGTGATACTGTCTATGATTTGTGAACATATCCATCATGCCAGCTTTGCATTACACATAATTGACATAGTCGCCCCTACTGCGTGGGATAGGTGCCGTCGTGCGCACATTCCGTATGACATCGGCGGTATATGCCCATGCACATGTGTGCTGTGACACTATACATAAATGTCCTATCCTGCTGTGGCACTTCAGTGTTGGATATCCACTGCCAACATCGGCGTGGGTGGTGGCATTGTTCTGTGTTTGCAACCCCTATGGCAGACCTGGGGTAGGGTTACCACCTGTGCCTCTTTGCAAGGGACAGTCCCTCCTTGGGCAGTTGTGTCCTGACAAATGTATCACAAATGGCAAATGTCCTGAGATTGTGGGACATCACTATATCCCATTCTTATGTAAGAGTTGCATAACATACTTGTTTATGTATGTACATTCCTAACTGTTACAAGACACACAATAAGTAACTGACCTGCTACAAGACTACACATTTCATTTTGCAATTGAGTATAGTTCTAACCTTTGTACTGACCATGGGTATCTGTGCAGCTGTAACATCTGAACTGTGTCCCGACGATTTCCCACTTTGGCCTTTTGAAAGGGTGGCAAGCCGGCCCTGGGGTTATCGCGGGTGTTTACATGTTGTCCCACTGCTGTGCACACGTTGTCCACAGTTGTTGGTATGCTGCGCGTTTTAGCATTACATATCCAACCTTCGCCTCTCTCTGCCTGATGGACAGGTATCTTTACCTACACACACCGTTCACATACTGTACAGTTTCGTCATACGTATCGTGCGTTACACACCAGTACATGTCGTGGGTTCGACATACCTTTCCGGCCTTTTGTTCTGAGTTCGTCTCTATTCCCTTGTTTCTCTTGTTTCTCTTGTTTCTCTATTTGGATTAGTTCGGTATGAACATACGGTTTGAATATCCAGGAGGTCTTCCTTATATTACGTAACGCCTGATGCATGTGGGTAAATGAGGCCAATAGCTGTTCCTCGGTGTGTACTTGCGCATATCAGCGGTGATCCCCTTCCTTTCGTTAGATTCTGGCGTCGGCACTAGGCCATGGTTCTTTCCTCGTGTGGCCGTTGGTTATTTGCAATACCTTCGTGAGGATGGTATGTATTGTATCATGTTTGTGTGACTGCATCCGCTATGTGTGTTGTCGGGTACATTTCGCTGTGGTGTTAGCCGTGGATTGTGTGTGTTGGGTATGGTATTGTGTTCGACATGTGGGTCCCCGTGTCCTGGCGGCGTCTGTCGATGGCGTTGTGCATTCAAATGTGTTACCTGGCTGTTATTTTCCTGTACATAGCGAATGCATGGATGCATGAGCCGCTGCTAGGGTTTCCCAGGGGCTTGTTGTGGGTATGCGCTGTCATTCACTGCCTGTATGTGTTTGCTACTGTTTTAGCTGTTATCCCTTTGATATGTGCAATGGGGTATATCTGCGGATGTGGGTGACGGGGACGGTGTGAGTCTTGCATTTATACATACCAGATATGCTTGTGTGTGTGCTCCATCCGTGCTTAGGGAGCTGCGGGTTACCTGTGTGTTGTTCCGGGAATATTTGTTTTGTTGATGTCGTCTGCTGTCGGTATCGCCTGCATGTGTGCTTCCTGCACGTATTCCTCCTTCACATCGGTTATATATCTGCGGATGTTCGTCCGTGCCTACCATCCATTGGCATTTTGTCGCTGATAGTTATGGTGATTGTGGTCCTATACTTGTGGCAGACTGTATGCTACCGGTAGCCTACTATTCGTGTGCCGCTTGCTTACGTCCGGTCGTGGAACACACCGCGGTATTTACCGGACCGTGACTGTTCACGATCGGTGCGGGATGGCACAATCGGAGTTTCGCCGTACATGCTTGATGATGTGTAACGTTGCCGACGGACGTGTGGAGTGCGTTATGGCGCCATACCTACGGTCGTGGTTTGTACATGCGTCCTTTGCATCTCCTGTTTGCTATGGCCCTGTGGTACACTTTGGGACATTTGCGCTTTGCATCATTTTACGTCATGCGTGCATAGCCACTGAGGAGATGTCGGTACTACTTTGTGGGTACTGCTGTACATACGCCTATGGTTCCTGTACTGTATGCCTCGCCTATTATTACACTCCGGCTGTGACATGTCACCTTCATACACAGTTTACACTGGCACACACATTACACACACACAGCGGAACACACGACAACCTCACCTCACACATACACATATTGCCGCCATGGCTGTCAACCTTCTATTGCGGAGTGGGAACACACACAGTAGTAATGTGAAACACATGGGCATAATGTGGAACACATAGTAATGGCATAGTGACAACTTCAGCTAAGTAGGTCATAGGTTGATTATGATATGATGATTTACTTACAGTGAAGAACCTTTACTAACTTACTATGAGTACATTGTATTTACCAGGATGTCATTTATATACATTCCTAACAATGATTGTTTGAGAGACATTTTCAATGTGGAACTTGGAGGAACTGCGAGGAACATGCACTGTTTTACACCCCAGATGAGGTACGTTCCTCATAATGTCGTACACTTCACTGGTATTCTTTCCGCTTTCGCACCGACGGTTGGACACAATACCTACGTTGGCCGCATCGCGGTGGCGTGTATCTCCACACTCATGTCCTATGGATATGACACGCACATATGTAGGGTTGCCACCTTTTCAAATGGCCAAGGTGGGACATTTTAGTACGTCGTCAGGTTTTGCATGCCAACACATACCCACGGCCAGTACAGAGGACAGCGATTCACTTTTGACGGAATACAAAGCTGTAGCATTACAGTTGCTTATTCTGTTTATTATCATATTTAGATGTTTCTTCTACAAAATAACTGTTTTCTGCAACTGATAGCGTAATTATGGGAAATGGTTTTGTCCTACAATCTCAGGACATTTGCCATTTTGTCATTGATTTTGCAGGACACAACTGCCCAAAGGTGGACTGTCCCTCACAACGTGGGACAGGTGGTGACCCTGCACATATCCCGTTACTGTACCGTGGACCGGTGACCATCCCGACACGCGGATATGTATTGCTGCAGGTTAACATTTCCATGGCTGGCGTTACCTGCCCTGCCCACCCTCCAGGATGATCGGGTTGTCGGTCACTATGTTTAATATGTGGTGATTTCGTCTTACTTATCTGTGACCTTGCATCCCTGGGTTCCATATTACCCTGTTGTCCTTTCTATCTGTGTATGCGTACATATATTTCTACATGTGTACTGATATGTATTTGCGTATCTGTGTATGCAAATGCGTACATGTGTGGTCGACTTGCGCCGATAGTGGCTGCATATGGCTACGCCGTGTGCTGTTGAACCGGCGTGCGTTGAGGTGTTGGCGTTCCATGCTCTGCTGACTATTGGGTGTGCAGTGTTTGGCCGGTGCCTTTGTTGGAGTCACACATACGTCCGCACATACGGTACACATTACGGCGGACATGTTTGTGTGGCGTCCATTTTACTGTGTGTGCAGGTCAGGAGGTGTCAGTCCATGGGGCCTACACTGTCAAAGTATGTGCTATCGTTCCCTCTTTGCCAGGGCGTAGGCATATTGGGTGCCTCTGTCTACCTACTGGGGCTGGCTCAGTGTGTCCGTGGCGGCCACGCCCTGTGCCTGTGCTTGCCCTGGCAGTTGTGGCGGGCTTGGTGGCCCTCCGGCATTATGTCCCTGCAGCAGCTGTTTCCGCAGAATCATATTGTGTAGCATACAACATACTATGAATATGTGGGCACTTGTGCCTGGAGAGTACTGCAAGGCTCCACGGATGTATCCAAGCACCGGAACCGTGATTTCAACATCCCGAACACACGCTCTATGATTATTCTCGTTTGTGCGTGTGCCTCATTATGGCGTTCTTGCATGTGTGTGTGTGCATTTCTGATGGGTGTCATCAACCACGGCTCCAGTGCTTAGCCAGCATCCCCACAAGGTGACCTTGTGTGATGTCCCCACTGGCGAATACCTGATACAGCTGTGAGGCATGCCAGATATGGGAGTCGTGGTAGCTTCCAGGGCTGCCAGCACACACATCCATGATAATGCCCTGCGCATTGCACCACGACCTGGCAATTGATGGAGGGTATCCCTTGCGGTTTATGTAGCGTCAATCCTGCTCCCCAGGTGGTGACCTGATTTCTATGTGCGTCCAGTCTATCGCACCCAGGACCTCCGGTATTGTGCCACGGTGGAAGCGGCGCATATTGCTAGCCAACTCCTCCTGAGATGTGGGGAACTTTATGTGCTCATGGGCATGTGGTAACATGGCATCCAGGAACTGGTGTAGTACCCTGGATGCTGATGCCTGTGAGATGCCCATTATGTCCCGGTGGGCCTTTGAAAGGTACCTGTAGCCAGTATTCGCAAGCTCACACATACCTTTGTGTCCACTGGGATGGGCTCCCCTCTGTTGTCTCTTGTTCTCAGGTGCGGCGGCACAGCTCCACTATTTGCTGTAACGTGACACTGTCCACCCTGTAGCGCTCTACAATCTCCAGGTCTCGCAGCCCTGGTAGGTCACCCTTGGTCTGAACACTCTCCTTCTCCTGTGAGGCCTACGGTTGTTGTCGGCACCACCCTCCGCAACTCCGTCTGTCTCTGCCACATACCTATGCATCACGGCCACGGCGGCACCCAGCATATACATGTTAAAAGTTCCCCATCTGTTTACACCCTACGGTGCGGCGTTTGGGAAATCGCTGTGTGTTGTGCGCATTCACATTTAGTACTGTTGTGCTGTATACCCGGTGATGTCATTGGGTGTGTCTGTGCGGCCGTATCCATGGATTATTTCCGTGGTTTTACGCTTGCAGCTGCAACGGTACTGCCTGTAGTGTAACATTACAGTTGCCTGCATTGCCTTCGCCTGGCATCTTACATTACTGCATCCTGCACGCATGGCATATGATGCTTTTTATCTGCGGCCGCAGTTATGCTACATCTGTATTTGGCTGTGCTATTTGGTTTCTTTGCTCTTTGCATTTCTACTACATCCCCTATTATCTTTGCTCTCATATGCCTCCCCTTTCCCGTTCTGCAGGAGTCTGCATGCAGACTTATCAGCTGCCGGCGTTTGCCCTTCCTGTATTGATTGGTGTTAATTGCTCGTTACGGATACATTTACACTGCTTCCGCATTTCCTCGTATTCTCAGCATTACCTTCCTATATCCCTGGTTGTTGCCGGTGAGGCCGTCACATGACTGGTTTCGGGAGCGTAGTCGTCCTCGTGCACATGCATTTGTCGCGCATTCTGTACTGTCAGCGCATCTATTTCCTAACACGCCAGTCATGATGCTGTAATATGCATTGTACAGCCCAGGTTTGCTGTCCTCCAATATCCTTCCTCCTACAGTGGCACACCCCTGTGTGGTTGACATGTATCTGGTGTAGGCCACTCCTCGGTGTAGTACCGCTATGCCGTTTGCTCCATCCTTACGCTGGCGCGTTTTGCGATTCACTATTATCTGCCTCATTTGCATGGAATTGACTACTAATACCTGGTTACGCCGCCGGACACCGCCTCCACTCCTTGACAACCATTGCGCTGGGGTTGCAGCTTTACATACATACTATGGTGTGTGGTGGCTGTGCAGCTGATTTGTGTTCTAATGCTCTTTTGGACATTATCATATTATTTCATTGCTTTACAACTTCTGTGCACACATCCCGGGGTCTGCTGTTCTTTCTACGCGTGCCATTTATTTCATTTTATACATTTTGTGCATATTTACTTTGGACATTCTCGGTGCCTTTCCACATTGGCATATTGCACCTATATGATACCTGACTTTGACAGCCTTCCGTTACTCCTCCGGTATGTTTGGGTAAATGTAAACCGTTTTTGGTTTACATTGCCGTGCCATTACGCTTCGCCTCGCCGCCGTGGATCGCTATTGCCCTCATTTGCATGGTGCAATACCGCACACAGTGTGTTTTGCATACCTCGCCGGGCGGGACCGTCCGCGCCGGTAGTGCACGTGGAATTCATTCATACCTGAATCGCTAAGCAGCCATATTTGGCGTTATAACGCCGACGCTATGCTGGCGCCTGGCGCAAGGTTCATGAATCCCGGGGTAACACTTTTATCTCGGAAACCAAGACTTAGTTATGGAGTTTAATCATTATACAGGACCCATTATCAGATTATTAAGGCTAACTGGAGCACTTTTAAGGTGAACAACAATGTACTTGAGTTGGTGGGGCAAGAACCCACAATTTCATTTAAAACTGGTAAAAATTTCAAGAACATATTCAAAAATAATTTTGATAGTGGAACAAAAATGGGAAAGGGAACTGCATGCTGTGGAACATGCAAGCAGTGTGCTTTTATTAGAAGGCCAAAGTTATTACTTTAGAAAATGGCATGAAAGTTAAGGTACACTTCTGTGATGGTAACTGCAACACCAATAATTTGGTGTATTTGGCCAAGTGCGGAGGTTGTTCAGCATTCTGTGGGCTGGATTGCTATTTTTATTTGTTCAATAAAAGCTGTGGCCAAAAGGTTCTGTTTCTGTGATCATGAAAAATGTGATTCTGAGACACCTTAGTTGCAATGAGGAAAGACCTCATTATCTGTTAATTTACATGTTCCAAATTGTGCTGTCTTATGGCTAGTGTTAATCATAACTTTCATGTGGGGAACCTTAATGAAGACAGGCAGTCTATGCATCACATATGCACAGGCACCCCTTCAGTTATTCTCCTGCAGACATGCACACATTCAAACATATGCATGCACATATTCAAACAGGCACACACACACACACACACACACACACACACACACACACACACACACACACACACACACACACACACACACACACACCTGTTACTTGCCCTTTAGTTTACAGAATGTTTGTGATGCATCGTTCTTATTTTTCCCCTGCCTATTGTAAATCACAGTTGCTTACATTCAGTCAGTAATGCCAGGCATTAGAGTTCATTTCATGTTATTGCTCAGAATAATGAATTTTGCTGTATAACTTTTTTGTGACTGTTATACTGCTGTAGTTTATTCTGGTTCTTGACTTAGTGCTCAAGTGTTGTGTATTGTTGCACCCCCCCCTTCCCCTCAACTGTCTCTGATTTTAGAGAACACTTCTGATTTTTTCCTTTTACATCTCCAGTCTCCCCTGACAGACCATTACAATCATTCAGTAATACAAGAAATTTGAGCTTCATACTTCTTATAATCCAGAAAACACATCCTAATGCAGGAGCTCCTTTAAGTTCTCAGCTAGTTCAGAGGATTAATGTGCTGATTTGTTAACAAGGTACTTTCTGCGTCAAAGGTATGTGGTTTGAAGCTTTCATCCTCAATGTTCTTTTCAATTTTTGCTTCAGTGCTGTAGGATTATAGTTAAAAAGCATCCCTGGTGACTAGCATTAATGCAGAGGACTAAAGCTCTCTGCCTTGTGGACTTGTTGCTTTCTTTGCTAAGGGTATAGGGCTCAAAGCCCCCCCCCCCCATTTTCAACTTTTTAAGTAATTTATGACAATATGCAATACATGTCCTGGTGTCTAGTTTTAACCCCATACATTTACTCTTTTTTGTGCTGCAAAACGTGTTGTTTTATTAACCTTTAAAGTGACTTAAGATAGTATTTCAAATACCTGATGTCTAGTGTTCCTCCATATGACTATTTGCAGTAAAACTCCTGTTATTCTATTAGCTTTTTAACTGACTTAAAGTAATCTTTTGAATTCCCTGATGCCTAGTTTCCCTATCCACTCATTATTGCAGGATTTGTTATTAATCTGTGAGCATTTAGAACTATGGCAAATTCCTCTGCACACATGCAACCCCCCCCCCCCACACACACACACGCACACACACCCTCATCTGATTGCACTCATCCATTTAGACACACACACACACACACACACACACACACACACACACACACACACACACACACACACACTTACCTGAGACCACTCACCCCCTGTATGCACTCATACATGCTGCCCCCCCCCACACACACACACTTGTGCTCATCCCCCACCTGTCTCACTAAACACCTTTGAAATTAATGGGTGTACTTGTTGAACTTTTTTCTGGGTTTACTCAGCTGGACAAGCTAACTTACACGCCAAGCAATTCTATGAATCATATGGCTGTGTAAACACCTCACTGCCAGCATTTCCTGGGTAGAGGACATGGCTAATTAGCATAATTAACATAGGCTGCTCCCTCAGAATTCTTCATTAGCATGTAACTTGACCAAGAAAGCATCCCACTATGGTGATCCTACAGACCATATAGGATCACTGCAATGGTCTGTCTCTAAATCAGAAAGTGCCACCACCACCAGCAGTAGAAGCCTTTGCTAGAGATGATGGGTAACGGTGGTCCTTTCTGAATCTGGCCCATGGCCTGTCATGCAGGATGACTGCAATGGCCTGTCTCTAAATCAGAAAATGTTATTATAAGCAGTAGCAGCACATGTTAGGGCTGATGGGTAGCAGTGGTCCTTTTTGAATCCGACCCATGGTTTGTGTTAAATTTATCAATAATTATCTTACGCATGCAATGCTAATCATAATGCAGTCAAACCAGTTTTGTATTATTTTTGACAGGAAAATGTCAACTGCTGTTCATATTTTGCAGGCACTAATGCCTTCCATATAAAACTCATTGGATACAAATGTTGCAGTCTATTCTTTAGACACATGCAAGGAATTTGATATGGTTAAAAGTCACTATTTATTTCAGATTTGCACAAATCTGAAAATTCCAGAATTTTAAAAATTACTAATGCCCTTTTTTCAGAAAATATCATTGCTTTTCAATGTTAATGGCCTGACATTCTGAATGCACCTTCAGAAAAGGGGTGCATGTCAAGGCTGTTCACTTTCTACTACTTTACTTTTGTTGACCCTAAATCTAATCTAATCTTAGAAAGACGAACCACAAAATAGCACAGGAGCAAACCAAGGCTAAAAGGAACAATCCACATAAATGAAAGATCACACAGTCCAATACACGAACTCCACCAAACTCCAGAGAGGCAATAGTTGTAAAGCAACCAAATCGATTTATTAAAATGCAAAACTGGTAAGCGCTTTCACCCAACAGGGCTTCTTCAAACCAAAAACATCTCTACTAGTAAAGCACATGAATAAATACACCTAACAATTAATCAATTAAATAAAACTATGACATCACATCCTGCACTCTAAAAATACACATATATAATATATATAGTAAAAAATGTATATACTTAAAAAAATATATAACAAAAATCTAGTAGATCATTACAGAATGAAAATACTTCATATGAAATCTCATAAAAGCTTTTATATATAAAAAACATACATACAAAAATTTCTTATTTAACTCTCAGTTTCCTATTCTTTAACATAGGTTTTATAGGCACATTATCATTCAGGCCAGGTTTTTTATCTGCCCTGAGCCTGATAATCCACTTTAACTCACACCTTTAAGTATAATTCCTAACATCTCCCCCCATTTACTTTGTGTATTAACTTGTAAGACCAAGAACCTAAAGCTATGTTGTTCATTTGTTTCCAATACATGTTTTGACAGAGCATTTATACTAGATTTAATATGAATATGGTACATATGTTCTCTAACTCTGCATAAAGATTTTCTGATAGGCTAGAGCCTTTACAAGCCTGGACATGTTAATTTCAACTATCTCCATTTGCTCTTTTTGGGTAGTTCGCAGAATTAATTTTTAGAGTGGGTCTGTGATCAATCCAAACCGGCTACCCCTATCCATGAGGGACATGGGTGCCACCCCAGAGGTGAATTTGTGGTCTCCTATCCAATTATCTAGGTTGCATTTGAATAAGGTCAGTGAGGAGCTCTGTTTCACATGAATAGGAAGTCTATTCAAGAGAAGCGGCAGTTTCTGGGAGACATATCTGTCTCCAACATATTCTGTTAATGTCACAAGCTAGGGTGAGATTCCTAGAGTGAGGGACTCTTGTGCCATTTGACTTGTGGATGTGCAGCATTTCCATTAGGGCAGAATTGGAGACTGCCGTATAGGTCAGGCACAAGTTAACTCTCAGCAGCCTATTTGATACATAGTAAAGTGACAGGGCTTTCACCCTGTCCACATAGGTCATAATTTGGAGTGAGAAATGTCTGAGGTCTCTACAGCTGCTGCAGTTGTCTGGTGAGGTACATGCAAAAGGCTGCATTATACTTTATTAATGGTCTGATGAGGGTCGAGTACAGTGGAGTTATAACATGCCATGACCTGGATGTTATGCCCTTGCTTATGAGGTGCGCTACATAGAAGGCTTTCCTTACCACTGTGGAAACATGGTGATCAATGTTCAGATTGCTATTAACCTGTGTTGCCAAGTCTCACACCACTGGCTTGTAACTCAGGGGGGATGCTGTTGATATTGTAATTCATAGGGAATTCTGTTTTGCCAAAGGGAATAACAATACATTTTTTTCCATTTAGTTTTAGACCATGGCTTTGGCACTAATCATTTGTTCGTGTTAGCCCTTCTTATAATATGTTAACATCATTGGGGGACTCAGTGATTGCTCATTGAACTGATGAGCCAAAGGCCATCTACTTTGGCCTGGACTTCTGAGAAACATTAAGGGGTCGAGCACAGACCTCTGTGGTACTCCACTGGTGAGAGGTCTACTGGTGGAGGGGGAGTCACCAATTTTGACAAGAGTATGTTCTGTTGGTGAGCCATTTGGTTACCCATCTAGTAATGTAAGGGTTAATCCCTATCTGGGAGAGTTTATCAATGATGCCAGAGTGGAGAATTGTGTCAAAAGCCTTAACAAGGTTGAGATAGGCTGTGTACACTGTCTTAACTTCATCCATGGCTTTGGTGACATTTTCAAAGAAGTCTACCAGCATAATCTATCTTAACTAAGCCAAACTGAATTGGGTCCATCATTTGGAAGTCACCTATGTCTTTGTTGATAAGGTCCATGATAATTCTTTCCATGCCTTTGCAGATGAGGCTGGTTAAGCTTATGGGTCTGTAGTTCCTAGGGTCAGTTGATGGCCCCCCTTTGTAAGGGGGGATTACTGTTGCTGTTCTCCAGTTCTCAAGCTATGATTAAAAAGAATGCCAAGTGGGTCTGCTGGTTCTTGTTTTAGATTGTTTAGTAAACAACCTGGAATATTATCTGGTCCCACTGAGGCTGTGTTTTTGGCCTTGGAGAGCGCTGAAATGACCTGTTCTCTAGAGATACTAGTCAGAGGGCTGGTGTCAGGTACCTTTGGGATATGGAAAGTGGGGCTGGGGGGTGAATTTTGGACTGAATCTGTCAACTAGCAGATTGTTGATATCTCCCAATGTAGTATGAGTGATCCCATCTGCAACCAGTTTGGCTCATAGCAGGGCATTCCCGTTTAGTCTTCGGACGTAGTTAAAGAATGCCTTATGATTATCCTTGGCTAGGCATGCAATTTAAGTTTTGTATAGTTTGCGTTAGAAGATTTTACAATCTTTCTGATTTTCTTGTTTAGGGTTAGGAGGCAACTCTTCCTCTGTACAGTGATTTCCCTCTTACTTTTGGATAGCAGTTTCCTCCACTTATTATATAATCTGTTTATATTTGAAGTCCACCACAGTGGCTTGTTTTTATAGGAAGACATGGTTTTGATCTGGAGAGCTACAGTAGAGTTTTTGCAGTCACTTAAGTGTTTGTACAGGACATTTGCATGCACTTCTGCATAGTGATCATTGATGTCTGCAACTGTGAGTGGTATGAAGCTTTTTATACCATCGCTTAATAGGCTGTAGTTAGCTTTGGAAAGTTTTTTTTTTAAATTTTTGTTTCTGTGAGGGTGTCAGTTCCAGTAGTTACTTCAAATGAGACTGATTTATGGTCTGACCTAACCACAGAGGGCATCACGCATGGGCAAGTACAGTGACCCCCTCCCATGTTGGTGAGTACTATGTCCAGAACATTAGAGCCCCTAGTGGGGGTGCAGACCATCTGTTCCAGAGCATTTGTGTTAAAGTCCAGGAACCTCTGGGTGAGCATGTTTTTGCTCATGCATGTCTCCCAGTCCATGGAAGGGTAGCTGAAATCTTCCATGACTAAGGTGTTGGGCTGTATGGTGAGGGAATCCAGTAAATCAAAGTAGGCGGTGTTCTTATCCTGGTTCATGGTGGGGCATCTATAGCTAGCATTAATGTGGTATGGTACTTTCCCAATAGTTAATTGAACATGGAGTAGTTGAAGAGGGTCATGCTGTTTGACCAGACTTGAGGTGTATTTGGTTTTAATGAAGATGGCTACACCTCCATCTTTGGTTCCTCCATACTCATTTTGAGGTTTGAACATGTGGAAGGCATTATAGTCTTGCACAGCTGAAGTGCTCACAGTGGCCTTGAACCATGTCTCGGTAACTGCACAGATGTCAGCATCCTCTAAGGTGAGGAGTGCTTCCAGGGAGTGCAGTTTTGTGTTTAAACTCAGCATTAAGCAGCACGACCCTGAGTTTGTCTTGATTAGATTTTGCTACGTTGGAAAACTTGTTGTTTTGACATTGCCTAAAAAAGGCACTATGGGGGAGGCAAGGGCCATTGCTAGTATGCAAAAGCATAGGGGAGACAAGTACAAACCATCTCTAGCAAAGCAGCAAGGTCTGTCTGCCATATCCTCCCAGTCTGACAGATACTGTAGCCTCCTGGACTGACACCAGAAGCTGAGCCAATTGTTGAAGTCAATCATGTTTTCTTTATATTGTGGCATCTTCCAGAGTGAGGGTAGGATACTGTTTAAGACTAGGTACATACCTGTCTGGGACACATATTCAGAGAGTTTGTCATGTCTCTCTTCATATAGCTAAGAGGCATGTTTCATGTCATTCACTCCAACATGGACTATGACAGAGTCATAATGGTACTTTTTGAGTGACTTGAGTGCATGCTTGATTTGTCTGATCCTGGCACCTGATAGGCAGCTGGCTGTGACATTCTCCTTGTCCAGTCTGGTGAGGGGGACATTTGTGTGTCTCACTATGTAGTCACCTATGACCAAGACATTTGATGCATTTTGCCTTAGGGGCTTATTTGTTGAGACACAGGTGTGGGTTGATATGTGTAGTGTTTCTTTTTTTTTTGTTTTCCTTAGTGGTGAATGTGGATGATGTGTGTTTGGGAGGTCTCTTGTTTGGGTAGGCTTTTAGTGAGTACCTCCATTTATTTGGGTTTATGGGTCATGATCTTATTTTGTGTGAGAGGTGAGGTTTGCATGAGAGGTGAAGCATATGTGCTGAAAACCTGTTTGATGTCTATTTTGTCTTTATGTGAGTTAATTGGCTCCAGTTCCGCAGTGTATTTGCATCTCTCACATAGGTTGTAAGTTTGCATTAGGATTAAATGGTTGTCAGTATACATGAAGCAATTGGTACCTTGCCTCAGGATGCCCATATCAATCAAGCTGGCAGGATTAATGATTGGAAACTGCCAGTTTATTGTGGCAGGATTTTTCTGAATGTGTTTTATGGAAAGTAAGTGGGCTAGATGGACTTAGTCACAAACTGCAAAAATGAAGCAGTAATTCAATTAAACACAGATAAAGTGCAGTGCTGGCTTAAAATATACTTATTTTTCACTTTTTTTTTTCAGTGGATGCCTTGGATTTCAGTGCAGGTGCACTCCACATCTCTGGCTAAAGTTGCCAAACATTGAGCAGCTCCTGTAAACTGAGCAGAAATATGCACAAATGCAAGGCTTAAATACAGGCACATGTAAACAGTTTTAACACAAATACTAATGGAAAAGCCTCAAACTGAGCCCTTCTCCAGCAACCCCTAACTCAGGTGCATCAGGAACTGCATACTTATGCCACAAGGGTGCAGGGAGGCCTTCTTAATATAAGATGGCTGGTTTAAGAGCACAGTGATACCAAACAGTCTAGATTCAGTAGGTCTGAATCTAGCCTATACCATAGGTTCATAAGTTCATAGGTGTGTACTAGGCTATTGGCCCTGGAGCCTTTACAAGCCTAGCCCCCCGAAAATTGCCCAGGCACCGTGCCACCCAATGTTAATTCATAGTGCCCATATCCAGTAGGGCAATTGGAATGATCCCTGGAGTGAACTTTGTTACCCCATCCACTTGTCAATATTTCTCTTGAAGAGGGTCAGCAAGGTGCTCTGCTTGACATGAATGGGAAGCTTATTCCAGAGTATGGGCAGTCTTTGGGAGATGAACCTATCCCTCCAGCATGTTCTGTTAATTGTGGTAATGAGGTTGTGATATCTGGAGCATGTGGCATGGGGGGATTGGATTTCTTTAGGTGTATCATTTCAAGTAGGGCTGGGTTGGACATGGCTTTGTAAGTCAAACAGAGATCACCTCTAAGTAGACGATAAGAGACTGAGAACAGCTGAAGTTTCTTGAGACTGCCCATGTAGGACATGTGTTTAAGGCCTAGGATCCTTTTTGTGAGGTACTTTTGTGGCCTCTCCAACTGTTTTAGGTGTCTGGTCAGGTACATGCCAAATGGGGCGTTATATTCGATGATTGGTCTAATAAGGGATAAGTACAGAGGGATGATGACCTCTTTCTTCCTGGATGCAAATCCTTTGGTTATAAGATGTGCCATGTAGAAGGACTTTCTGACCACAGTAGCAATGTGGTGGTCGAAGGTGAGGTGGCTGTCGAACTGGGTGCCCAGATCTCTTATGGTCCCTTCAGTGTTCAGTGGGCTCCCATCAATGTGGTAATTCATGAGAACAGAGTTATTTACAAAGGGGATGATAATGCATTTTTTGGCATTAAGCTTCAGGCCATGGTTCCGACACCAGTCATTGGTCTCAGAGAGGGACTTTTGTAGGTTGTCTCCATCACTTGGGGAGTTGATAATGACTCCTAGTTTGTAGTCATCAATGAACTTAGTCAGCTGCAGTCTTTCTGTGTTGGCCTGGACTTCTGAGAAGTAGATGCCAAATAGGAGAGGGCCCAGGACCAAGCCCTGTGGGGCTCCACTCATGATTGATCGACAGTCTGACTTGGAATCTGCAACTTTCACTCTGTAGGTCCTGTCTGTGAGCAAATTTACAACCCACCTAGTGATGTAAGTATTCATCCACAGCCTTGTGATTGCCTTGAAGAAGTCAACCAGGTTCAGCAGACAAGATCTCCCCCATGGACAAAGCCAAACTGTGTGGGGTCAAGGGTTTTGAGATTGCCTATATCTTTGTTAAGCAGGTCCATGATTATGTGCTCCATAGCTTTGCATACCAGACTCATCAGGCTAATGGTACGATAGTTCCCAGGGTCTGTAGTTGCTCCCTCTTTATGGAGCGGGATGAGTGTAGCAGTGCACCATTCATTAGGGACATAGCCTGAGGTAAGGCTGTGATTGAACAGGGCACACAGATGTGGTGCCAGTTCATTTTGTAGTTCATGTAGGATACAGCCAGGGATAATATCAGGTCCCATGGATGCTGTATTCTTGGCTTTGGACAATACAGCTTTTACCTGTGCTGCAGAAATGGTGGGTACCAGGCTTTCTTCTGGTATTGTGATAGGGCCCTTGGGGGGGAGAGACGGGTAAAGTTGACACTGAATCTGTCTGCCAGTATGTTAGTTATATCTGTTGGCTCAGTATAGGAGGTGTTTTTGTGCATTATCTCAGATCAAATCTGGGTATTGCCTTTCAGATTTTTGATATAGCTATAGAAGGCTTTGTGGATGTTTTTGGTGTCAGGCACAATTCTGACTTCATAGCTGGCTTTAGAGGATTTGATAAGGGATCTGAGATTTTTGTTGAGACCGATAAGGGAGGTTTTCCAGTCTTGTGACTTCATTTTTTCTGCAACAGTTTCTTCCTTCTGGCTGGAGACCACCAGATTGGCTTTCTTTTTTTGGAGGTGAATGTCTTAGTTCTATTTAGTATGGCAAGGTCCATGCATTTGTGTACATGCTCATACAGTTCATTGGTTTATGATTTGGCAGTCATGCAGCTATTTTCCATTGCCATGGGTGCCGAGAAGTTAGCCACCTCTGTTTTTAGGAGCCCAAAGTCAGCTTTAGAGAAGTTTTTTAGGTTGGTAACCTTAGCGGGGGGTGTAGGTGAGATGGACATTTCCATGGTAATCAGTTTGTGGTTAGACTTAACCTGGGAGGAATTGACTATAGGTATGGATTCATAGGTTCATAGGTTCATAAGTAGGTACTAGGCTATTGGCCCAAGGGCCTATGTAAGCCTAGCCAAGAAGGATCCCTGGCTTACGCCACCCAAGAAAGTTATTTTCCTGTGCCACTGTCGAGCAGAGACACAGAAGTGATCCCCGGGGTGTATTTCCTATTTCCCATCCATTCAACAAGATTTTTCTTGAAGAGTGCTAATGAAGAACTTTGCTTGACATAGATGGGTAGCCTGTTCCAGAGTATGGGAAGTCTCTGGGGTAGGAATCTATCACTCCAGCATGTCCTGTTTATCGTGGTGACAAGGTTTAGGTCCCTAGAGTGCGTAGCTTGGAGGGATTTGGATTTCTTTAGGTGTAGCATGTCCAACAGCTCTGGGTGTGACATAGCTTTATATGTCAGGCAGAGATCTCCTCGGTGTAGGCGATATGCTACAGAGTAAAGCTGGAGTTTTTTGAGGCGGTCAGTGTAGGGCATTTGTTTGAGGCCAGTAATCCTCTTTGTGAGGTACTACTGTGGCCTGTCCAGCTGCTGCAGATGTCTTGTGAGGTACATTCCAAAAGGGGCGTTGTACTCTATAATGGGTCTAATGAGTGTCGAGTAGAGGGGAGCGATGACCTCTTTTTTCCTGGATGAGAACTTTTTTATGATGAGGTGTACCATGTAGATGGACTTCCTGACTACTGTGGTGATGTGACTATCAAAGGAGAGACGAATGTCCACCTGGGTCCTAAGGTCTCTTATCACACATTTGGTGTTAAGTAGATTGCTGCCTATGTGGTAGTTCATGGGTACAGAGTTTTCACGAAAGGAGATGACACTGCACTTTTTGATATAGAGCTTGAGGTCATGGCTCTGACACCAGGCATCTGTCTCAGCGAGGCCCTTCTGTAGGATGTTCACATCATTTGGGGACTTGACTATGGCTCCTAGTTTGCAGTCATCTGCGAACTTCATTAGCCAGAGGCCTTCTGTGTTAGCCTGTACTTCAGAGAAGTAGATACCAAACAGGAGAGGTCTCAGGACGGAACCCTGTGGTACTCCACTTGTCACTGTTTTGAGATCAGATTTGGAGTCTTCAACTTTTACAGTGTGGGTTCTGTCAGTGAGCCAGTTGGCAACCCATCTTGTGACGTAGGGATTTATTCCTAGTTTAGTGAGTTTAGCTATAATTACAGAATGAGGGATGGTGTCGAAAGCCTTGGTGAGGTCAAGATAGGCTGTGTGAACCACCTTACCCTCATCTACAACTTTGGTGACTGCCTCAAAGAAGTTGATCAGGTTCAGGAGGCATGAACTTCCTTTCACAAACCCGAACTGGGTGGGATCCAAAGTTTGGAGGTTACCAATGTCTTTGTTTATGAGTTCCATGATGATACGTTCCATGGCCTTGCAGCTGTGGAGCAACAGTCTCCCCTATTGGTAATAGTCAAGTTGAGGATGTTACTTCCTTAGTGCGGGTCAGAATGAGCTGGTCCAGGGCACTGGAATTGATAAATTCCAGAAAGCATTGGGCCTGTACATTGGTACTTGAATAGGTTTCCCAGTTGATGGAATGGTAGTTGAAGTCACCCAGTATGAGATTATTGGTTTGGACTTTGATAGATTTCAGGGTGCTTAGGAAGTTAGAGTGAGAGTCTGGGGACATGTTTGGGGTTCTGTAGCTGGCTATGATTTGTATTGCCATCTTACCCAGTGTTAGTTGTACCTGAAGTATCTCGGATGCATTATGCTGGGCTACCAGTCTAGAGGTGTGAGTATCCTTTAAGAATATGGAGACACTACTGCCTTTGGAGCTTCCGGCTGCATTCTGGGGCCGAAAGGTATGGAATGAGTTGTAGTCTGGGAGTGCAGGGGTGCTTTCTGCCTTTTAAAACCAGGTCTCCATTACAGTACAGATGTGGACTTTCTCCATTTTGAGGAGAGCTTTGAGCGAGTGCTTCTTGAGAATTAGACTTCTAGCATTGAGTAGCATGACCCTCAGATTGCATTTATTTGTAGCTGTTACAGCGGAATTTTGGTCTTTAGAACACTGACTAAAAAAGGCACTAGGGGGCTGCAAGAGCCTTAGCCAGTACCCAAAAACCCAGGGGTGACAGATGCAGGCCATCTCTGACAAAACATCTAGGTCTGTCGATCATGTCATCCCAGGCAGACAGATACTGGATCCCCTTAGAATGACACCAGAAACTTAGCCAAATGTTGAAGTCAATCGTTTTCTGCTCATACTGTGGTATCATTCTCGGTGACGGTAGAATACTGTTCAGGGCTATGGTCATACCTGCCTGGGCCACATAATCTGAGAGTTCCATCACATCTCTTTTGATGTAGTCCAGGGAGGTACATCTCAGGTTATTCACACTCACATGGACAATGACTGATGTATACTTGTACTTGTTGTGGAGTGACCTGAGTGCATGTGTTATGTGGTGGATCCTGGCACCTGATAGACAACTGACTGTCACCTTCTCCTTGTTCAACCTAGTGAGTGGGGCATCAGAGTGCCTCACAATTGAGTCTCCTATGATTAGTACATTGGGCAAAGTGTTTTGCCTTAAGGGCTTGGGTTGAAGGGCACACTGTGGTGGTGAGCAGTGTGTTCTGAGGTTGGTGTTGTGTTGTGGTGGTCAAGTGCATTTCTGCCTCGGGGGTCTCTGTTTGGATTAATTGTTATTGAGAGCCTCCGTGAAGGTGGGTGTATGGTTTGTGTTTCTATGTGTGGGTTGTGATGGTTGGTGTTTTGGAGGGCTGTATGTTCTGTGTAGTGAGTTGCAGGTGTTGACCTTCTCCTCTTGACTAGCTAGTTGAGTCGTGGATGGAGCATGCACTGCTTTCAGTTTGGTGATATAAGTGCATCTCTCACAGGTATGAGTGTTGGGAGGTTAGAAGAGAGAGTTGTCTGTGTACATTAGACAGTTGCCACACTGTCTCTGAATGCCCAAGTGCACCAGGTTAGCAGGAGAAAGTACAGGAAATTGCCCTATAATCATACGAGGAGGGGTGGTCATAACTAATAAGTACTGGTGCTGTTACTGCGTAGGAACAGCTAGTGCTGATAGCACCTAAGTGTGCTACAATAAATGCTACAAAAGCCTGTTAAAGTGCTAGCTGATTACAATAATTGAAGTGCAGGAAGTAAAAGAACATGCATTTTCTAAGGGGAAAATTGAAGAGAAGACTTTCTGGCACCGGTAATAGTTTACCTCAGCTGAGTGCCTCTGCACAGTGCGCAGACACAGGCTTTTAAACCACAAAGTTGAAAGGGATAGAAAAAATGCCCAAACAGCTAATAAACTACAATTTCTGGAGTAGAAACCACTCATTTTGTGGTAGATAGGCTACCTAGTGCTTACAACTCCCACTAATAAGCTAGAAGGCTTCCCTACAACACAGAAAGGTCTGGGGGGGGGGGGCTCAGAAACTTAAAAAACAGTCCTGGATACAGCAAATCTGAATTGGACTAGACTAGTTACAGGGAAGGAGGGAAACAAGCTTAGAACTTTTTTTTTGCAGAAAAGCAGTGCAGGAAGCACTAAATTATAAAAAAAATCAAAATAGAGGCACTTAGACTGTCTCTTTTTCCTTTCCGTTGCTCTTGTAGTCTGCAGAATGCCAGAACAGGATCCGCGGAGCTTAAATAAGTGCAAACCCACGGAAACACAGGCTTTTTAAACCTGAAAGTTGAAAGAGATGAAAAAACTGCCCAAACAGCCAATAAACTACAATTTCTCGACCAGAAACCACTCCTCTTGTGGTAGATAGGCTACCTAGTGCTTACAACTCCCACTGATAAGCTAGGAGGCTTCCCTCCAACACAGAAAGATCTGGGGGCTCAGAAACTTACAAAACAGTCCTGAATACAGCAAATCTGAATTTGGACTAGACTAGTTACAGGAAAGGTGGGAAACAAGCTTAGAACGTTTTTTTGCAGAAAAGCAGTTAGAATGGTAGCAAAAGCACTTTAAGGCAAATACAGTTTAAATAAAATGCAGATAAATTAAAAAAATGACAAAAAAACAAGTGCAGAGAGCAGTAAATTAAGAAAAAATAAAACAGAGGCACTTAGAGTATC
Organism: Protopterus annectens; assembly: GCF_019279795.1. Taxonomy (NCBI): domain Eukaryota; kingdom Metazoa; phylum Chordata; order Ceratodontiformes; family Protopteridae; genus Protopterus; species Protopterus annectens. The sequence continues at coordinate 600,619,960 of NC_056734.1, read as the reverse complement.
TCTTTTCTCCTTCCTGTTGCTCTTGGAGTCTGCAGGATGCTAAAACTGGATCCGGGGAGCTTAAACAAGCACAAACCCATGTAAATATGGAATTTTAAACCAGAAAGTTGAAAGAGATAGGAAAACTGCCCAAACGGTCAATAAGCTACAATTTCTGGTCCGGAAACCACTCCTCTTGTGGTAAATAGGCTACCTAAAACTCCCACAGATAAGCTAGAAAGCTTCCTTCTGACACAGAAAGGTCTGGGGGCTCAGAAACGTACAAAACAGTCCTAGTCTGCAGGATGCCAAAACTGGACCCATGGAGCTTAAACAATGGAAACTCATGTAAACACTGGCTTTTAAACCAGAAAGTTGAATGAGACTGGAGAATTGCCCAAACAGCCAATAAACTACAATTTCTGGGCCAGAAACAATTCCTCTTGTGGTTGATAGGATACCTGGGGAAAACCATTCCCACTGATAAGCTAGAAGGCTTCCTTCTAACACAGAAAGGTCTCGGGGGCTCAAAAACTTACAAAACAGTCCTGGATACAGCAAATCTGTATCTGGACTAGACTAGTTACAGGAAAGGCAGGAAACAAGCTTAGAACTTTTTTTTTTGCAGAAAAGCAGTAGGAACAGTAGCAAAAACACTTTAAATGCAGTACAAGCTAGCACACTTGAGTGTGTAGCAATATTAAGGCAAATACAGTTTAAATAAATGCAGATAAATTAAAAAATGACAAAAAACAAGTGCAGAGAATAGTAAATTATGAAAAAATCTAAATGGAGGCACTTAGAGTATTTATTTTCTCCTTCCTGTTGCTCTTGTAGTCTGCAGGACACCAAAACTGGATCTGCAGAGCTTAAACAAGCGCAAACCCATGTAAACACAGGCTTTTAAACCAGGAAGTTGAAAGAGACAGAAAAACTGCCCAAACAGCCAATAAATTACAATTTCTGGGCCAGAAACCACACCTCTTATGGTCGATAGGCTACCTAGTGCTTACCACTCCAACTGATAAACTAGAGGGCTTGCCTCCAACACAGAATGGTCTGGGGGGGGGCGCAGAAACTTACAAAACAGTCCTGGATACAGCAATCCTGTATCTGGACTAGATTGGCTGTAGAAAAGGTGGGAAACAAGCTTAAAACATTTGTTTTTTTTTTGCAAAAAAGCAGTTAGAACTATAGCAAAAACACTTTAAATGCAGTGCAAGCTTGCACACTTGAGTGTGTAGCAATATTAAGGCAAGTACAGTCTAAATAAATGCAGATAAATTAAAAATGACAAAAAAAAAAAAAAACAAGAGGAGAGAGCAGTAAATTATAAAAAAAAAAAATCAAAATGGAGGCACATAGAGTATCTCTTTTCTCCTTCCTGTTGCTCTTGTAGTCTTGCAGTATGCCAGAACGGGATCCGCGGAGCTTAAATAAGCACAAACCATGTAAACACAGGCTTTTAAATGAGAAAGTTGAAAGAGATGGAAAAACTGCCCAAACGGCCAAAAAACTACAATTTCTGGACCACAATCCACTCCTCTTGTGGTAGATAGGCTACCTAGTGCTTACAACTCCCACTGATAAGCTAGAAAGCTTCCCTCCAACACAGAAAGGTCTGGGAGGCTCAGAAACTTACAAAACAGTCCTGGGTACAGCAAATCTGAATTTGGACTAGACTAGTTACAGCGAAGGCGGGAAACAAGCTTAGAACTTTTTTTTTTTTTTTTTTTGCAGAAAAGCAGTTAGAACAATAGCAAAAACACTTTAAATGCAGTACAAGCTAGCACACTTGAGTGTGTAGCAATATTAAGGCAAATACAGTTTAAATAAATGCAAATAAATTTTAAAAAATGAAAAAAAAAACAAGTGCAGAGAGCAGTAAATTTAAGAAAAAATCAAAATGGAGGCACTTAGAATGTCTCTTTTCTCCTTCCTGTTGCTCTTGGAGTCTGCAGGATGCCAAAACTAGATCCGCAGAGTTTAAGCAAGTGCAAATCCATGTAAACATGGTTTTTTAAACCAGAAAGTTGAAAGAGATGGAAAAACTGCCCAAACAGTCAATAAACTACAATTTCTGGGCCAGAAACCACTCCTCTTGTGGTAGAAAGGCTACCTATTGCTTACTACTCCCACTGATAAGCTACAAGGCTTCCTTCTGACACAAAAAGGTCTGGGGGCTCAGAAACTTACAAAACAGCCCTAGTCTGCAGGATGCCAAAACTGGATCCATGGAGCTTAAACAAGTGCAAACCCATGTAAACATGGGCTTTTAAACCAGAAAGTTGAAAGAGACTGGAAAACTGGCCAAAAAGCCAATAAACTACAATTTGTGGGCTAGAAACCACTCCTCTTGTAGTTGATAGGCTACCTAGGGCTTACCACTCCCACTGATAAGCTATAGGGCTTGTCTCCAACACAGAAAGGTCTGGGGGGGCTCAAAAACTTACAAAACAGTCCTTGATACAGCAAATCTGTATCTGGACTAGACTAGTTATATGAATGGTGGGAAATAAGCTTAGAACTTTTTTTTTTTTTTTTGCAGAAAAGCAGTAGGAACAGTAGCAAAAACACTTTAAATGTAGTACAAGCTAGCACACTTGAGTGTATGGTAATATTAAGGCAAATACAGTTTAAGTAAATGCAGATAAATTAAAAAACAACAACAAACAAGTGCAGAGAAAAGTAAATTATGAAAAAAATCAAAGTGGAGGGACTTAGAGTATTTATTTTCTCCTTCCTGTTGCTCTTGTAGTCTGCAGGATGCCAGAATGTGGTCCACAGAGCTTATAAAAGTGCAAACCCACACAAACAGGGGCTTTTAAAGCAGAAAGTTAAAAGGGATGGAAAAACTGGCCAAATGGCCAGTAAACTACAATTTCTGGGGCAAAAACCACTCCTCTTGTGGTAGATAGACTACCTAGTACTTACCACTCCCACTGATAAGCTACAAGGCTTGCCTCTAACACAGAAAGGTCTGAGGAGCTCAGAAACTTACAGAACAGTCCTGGATACAGCAAATCTATATCTGGACTAGGCAGTTACAGGAAAGGTGGGAAACAAGCTTAGAACTTTTTTTTGTAGAAAAGCAGTTAGAACAGTAGCAAAAACACTTTAAATGCAGTACAAGCAAGCACACTTGAGTGTGTAGCAATATTAAGGGAAGTACAGTTTAAATAAATGCAGATAAATTAAAAAACGACAAAAAAACAGTGCAGGGAATATTAAATTATGAAAAAATGAAAATGGAGGCACTTAGAGTATTTCTTTTCTCCTTCCTGTTGCTCTTGTAGTCTGCAGGATGCCAAAACATGATCCACGGAGCTTAAATAAGGGCAAACCCATGCAAAGTTAAAAGGGATGTCAAAATTGCCAAAATGGCCAATAAACTACAATTTCTGGGCCAGAAACCGCAACTCTTGTGGTTGATAGGCTACCGAGTGCTTATGACTCCCACTGATAAACTAGAGGGCTTGCCTCCAACACAGAACAGTCTTGGGACTCAAAAACTTACAAAACAGTCCTGGATACAGCAAGTCTGTATATGGACTAGACTAGATACAGGAATGGCAGGAAACAAGCTTACAACTTTTGTTTTTTTTTTTCAAAAAGCAGTTAAAACTGTAGCAAAATCACTTTAAATGCAGTACAAGCTAGCACACCTGAGTGTGTAGCAATATTAAGGCAAGTACAATTTAAATAAATGCAATTAAATTAAAGCAGTAAATTATGAAATAAATCAAAATGGAGGCATTTAAAGTATCTCTTTCTCCTTCCTGTTGCAAAAACTGGATCCGCAGAGCTTAAAATCCAAATTGTAGCTTGCTACAGATCCCCCACCATACCCCAAGATTCTCACTACACCTTTCTAAACATACTGGAAAATATTAAGATAGAACCAAACACCCTAATACTGGGTGATTTTAACTACCCTGCCATTAACTGGGAAAACTACTCATGCCTCAACACCTTTGCGCAACGGTTCTTGGAATTCATAAATTCCAACGCCCTGGATCAACTAATCCATAGTCCCGCCAGGGTCTCCAATATCCTAGACCTGGTCATTACCAACATGGGAAATCAATGCCCATACCTATGGTCACCCCCTCGTTAGTCAGGTCTGACCATAAGCTAATCACCCTTAACATCCACATCCCACCCCCACCCCCCAGTAAAGAAACCACCATAAAAAACTTCTCCAAAGCCAACTTCATGCTACTCAAGTCAGAAGTGACAAACTTCATGACACCCATGCAGATGGGAACTGAAAGTTCAACTACCAACTGCTGAATCCTACACTAAGGCACTGTATGAGCACATCCACTCATGCATGAATCGTGCCATCCCAAATAGAACCAAAATGCTCTCATCCAAAAAAAGGAAGCCAATCTGGTGGTCCCCTGCCATAAACAAACTTTACAACAAAAGGAAGAAACATTTGCAGAAAAGAGGAAAATCCCAGGATGCAAAAAACTCCCTTACTAGCCTCAGTAAGAAACTGAGATGCCTCATAAAATCCTCCAAAGCTAGTTATGAAAATAAAATTGCCATAGATTCCAAAGACAACCACAAAGCATTCTATAACTATGTCAAGAATCTAAATGGCAATGCTCAGATCTTCTCTGAGCTAAAACAGAATGGCATTAAATATACTGATCCAAAGGATATTGCCAATATCCTGGCAGATCGATTTAGTGTCAACTTCACCCCCCTCTCACCCCCTAAATGGCCCATCTCAATACCGGAAGATTGCCAAATTCCAGTAATAACGGCCACACAGGTACAAAACGCACTCTCTAAAGCCAAGAATACAGCATCCATGGGACCAGATGACATCCTGGGCTGTGTACTACATGAACTACAATATGAACTGGCACCTCACCTAAGTGTCATGTTTAATCATAGCCTCACTTCAGGTTTCGTGCCCACTGAGTGGTGCAGAGCTACAGTTATCCCAATCCACAAGGGGGGATCCACCTTGGATCCTGGAAACTACCATCCCATCAGTCTGACAAGCCTTATCTGCAAGGCCATGGAGCGTATTATCATGGAACTTATAAACAAAGACATTGGCAACCTTCAAACACTGGACCCCACCCAGTTTGGGTTTGTGAAGGGCCGATCTTGTCTCCTGAACCTGATTGACTTCTTTGAATCAGTCTCCAGAGCCATGCACAAGGGTAAGGTGGTCCACACAGCCTATCTAGACCTTGCCAAGGCCTTTGACACCATCCCCCACTCTGGAATCATAGATAAACTTACTAAGTTGGGCATTAATCCCTATGTCACCCAATGGGTTGCTAAATGGCTTACTGATAGAACCCACACTTGAAAAGTAGCCGACTCCAAATCCAGCTCCAGACAAGTGACAAGTGGAGTACCTCAGGGTTCAGTCCCGGGGCTGCTCTTGTTTGGCATCTACTTCTCTGAAGTACAGGTCAACACTAAGGGACTCTGGCTAACAAAGTTTGCAGATGACTGCAAACTGGGAGCCATTATTGAATCCCCAAATGATGTGGATACTCTACAAAAGGGCCTTACAGAAACAGATGCTTGGTGCCAGAGCCATGGGCTCAAGCTCAATGCCAAGAAATGTATTGTTATCCCCTTTGGAAAAAACACGTATCCATGAATTACCATATAGGTGGCAGTACACTAAACACAGAAAGTGTAATAAGAGACTTAGGGACACAGGTGGACAGTGGTCTCACCTTCGATAACCACATCGCCACAACAGTCAGGAAATCCTTCTATGTGGCACACCTCATCATGAAGGGCTTTTCATCCAGAAAAAAGGAGGTCATTGTCCCACTGTACTCATCCCTCATTAGACTCATTATAGAATACAACGCCCCATTTGGTATGTACCTCTCAAGACATCTGCAACAACTGGAAAGGCCTCAGAAATACCTCACTAAAAGAATCACAGGCCTAAAGCAGATGCCTTACGCTGACCACCTTAAAAAACTCCAGCTATACTCTGTTGCATATCTTCTACTCAGAGGCGATCTCTGCTTAACATACAAGGCCATGTCAAACCCAGAGCTGTTGGACATGCTACACTTAAAGAAATCCCAATCCCTCAGAGCTACACGCTCCAGGGATCTAAACCTTGTCATTACAATTAACAAAACATGCTGGAGGGATAGGTTCCTGACCCAGAGACTCCCCAGACTCCAGAATAGATTGCCCATACATGTCAAGCAGACTGCCTCTTTGGACCTCTTCAAGAGGAACCTTGACGATTGGATGGGAGAAAGGACATTCACCCCAGGGATCACGTCAGTCGCCCTGCTAGACAGGGGTCCAGGAATGTAAATAATGTGGGAAGAAATAGCCAGGGAATTGTTGTGGCTAGGCTTGTATAGCCTAGTACCAACCTATGAACCTATAAACATGGACGTTTTAAACCAGAATGTTGAAAGAGACAGAAAAACTGCCCAAATGGTCAATAAACAACAATTTCTGGGCCAGAAACAACTCCTCTTATGGTTGATAGGCTATCTAGTGCTTATCACTCCAACTGATAAGCTAGAAGGCTTGTCTCTAATACAGAAAGATGTGGGGGGGGGCTCAGAAACCCTCAAAACAGTCCTGGATACAACAAGTCTGTATCTGTATTAGACTAGTTATAGGAAAGGCAGGAAACAAGCTTACAGCTTTTTTTTTTTTTTTTTTTTTTTTTTTTTTGCAGAAAAGCACTTTAAATGCAATACAACCTAGCACACCTGATTGTGTAGCAATTTTAATGCAAGTACAGTTTAAATAAATGCAGATAAATTAAAAATGACAAAAAATGTACAGAGAGCAGTAAATTATGACAATAAATCAAAATGGAGGTAACTTAGAGTATCTCTTTCTTCTTCTTGTTGCTCTTGTAGTCTGCAGGATGCCAGAGCTGGATCCATGGAGCTTAAATAAGCACAAACCCATGCAAACAGGAGCTTTTAAACCAGAAATTTGAAAGGGATGGAAAAACTGCCCAAACAGCCAATACACTGCAATTTCTGGGAACCACTCATCTTGTGGTAGATAGACTACCTAGTGCTTAACACTACCACTGACAAGCTAGAAGATTTGCCTCCAACACAGAAAGGGCTGGGGAGCTCAGAAACTTACAAAACAGTCCTGGATCCAGCAGATCTATGCCTGGACTAGACTACTTACAGGAAAGGTGTGAAACAAGCTTAGAACTTTTCTTTTTTTGCAGAAAAGCAGTTAAAACAGTAGCAAAAACACTTTAAATGCAGTACAAGCTAGTACACTTGTGTGTGTAGCAATAGTAAGGCAAATACAGTTTAAATAAATGCAGCTAAATTAAAATACAACAAAAAACAAGTGCAGAGAGTAGTAAATTATGAAAAAAATCATAATGGAGCCACTTAGAGTATATCTTTTCTCATTCCTGTTGCTCTTGTAGCCTGCAAGACACTAAAACTGGATCCACGGAGCTTAATGAAGCACAAACCCATGTAAACATGGGCTTTTAATCCAGAAAGTTGAAAGAGATGGAAAAACTGCCCAAAGGGCCAATAAACTACAATTTATGGGCCAGAAACCATACCTCTTGTGGTTGATAGGCTACCTAGTGCTTACCACTCCCACTCATAAACTAGATGGATTGCCTCCAACACAGAAAGGTCTGGGGGCTCAGAAACTTACAAAACAGTCCTGGATACAGCAAGTCTGTGTCTGGATTAGACTAGTTACAGGAAAGGCGGAAAACAAGCTTACTTTTTTTTTTTTTTTTTTTGCAGAAAAGCAGTTAAAACTGTAGCAAAAACACTTTAAATGCAGTAAAAGCTATCACACTTGAGTGTGTAGTAATATTAAGGCAAATACTGTTTAAATCAATGCAGATACATTAAAAATGACAAAAAAACAAGTGCAGAGAGCAGTAAGTTATGAAAAAATCAAAATGGAGGTATGAAGTGCAGAATAAGAGCACTTGAACCACTTAAGAGCAAACAGAATAGCAAACTAAGGTAATAAGGTAGAAGATAGTTAAGTAAGAGCAGCTGAAGATAGTATAATTTTTTTTTGTTAGTGGAGAGGGAGGGAACAGAGAAGATTAAGATACTATAGAGGATGTCCTTCTCAAGTGCTGTCTCTGTACACAGCAGAAGAGATGGGGCTGGTAGGAGTGTCTGAAATCAAAATATGATCTCACTATACTCAGTTGAGTTGGCAAATGAGATGGGCCCAGTAGGAGTATCCAAAAACAACAGCAGGGACTGGCAGTTCCAAAGCCACAAAGAGTAACACCACAACAAGAACAGGGAGGAATAGTGGAGAAACTAACTGCAGCAAGACAGAGACCATAATATTTAATCAAACAAATTTTGAATCTTAAATAAGCAAAGTGCAGAGAAAATTATACTTAAATCAGCTTGTGTGTCCAGTTGATTTTCACAGGTGAATCACAGCAGCCAACAGCTCAGATGATGAGCAGAAATGATTCACAGAAATGTGACTAACATTGATTATAAGGCAAACAGAAACCCCCCAGGCTAAAAGTTAACACAGAATTTCAAAAGCAGAGTAACCTTCAATGAACCCAGATGGCTACACTTTTTTCACACATCTGGCAACTAACTGCAGCAAGAAGAGACCACAATATTCAATGAAATAAATATCTAATCTTTAGCAAATTGCAGAGAAAAGTATACTTAAATCAGCTTGTGTGTCCAGTTGATTTTCACAGCTAAATCACAACAGCCAACAGCTCAGATGATGATGTAAGGCAAGGAAACACAATTTCTAGATTGGAAGGAATAAGAGAGAGTCACTTAAAGGTCAAAGTAAAAGTATTTAATAGTATACTGTTAGATGACCTGCAGTTATACCACCCTGTGCACAAACTGACAGCTCTTCAAGCAGCCATGAACAGTGGGAGACTATGGAGAGCATTTCCTTTAGAGGATTTTAAACTGGAGAGGTTGGCTAATATGCAAGCACCAGGAACTGCTTTTGAGCATCACTCAAATGCAAGGTTTTTATATAAGCAGGATGAAAGACTTGCATACAGTTAAACCCTCAGGCCAATCAGATAGAAACACAATAAGCTATCGACCAGTACTTCCCAACTTGGATGGGTTGAATTTAGATTTTTGCTCCCCCAAAGTGTGAAATAAACCTTTTAATATAAAACAAACAGGCTTTGAGCTCAAGTGCACTAACAAATACTTTAGAACAGAAGTAAGAATTCCTGCAATATCAGGAATCCTTGGAAATAAGTTCACTAACCCCGAGAAATGTTCACAACATACAGAAACTATGGCAAACTTAGAAATATTTTGGCAAACTCATGCAAACTCAGAAACAGCTTTTGTAGTGACATAGGAGGTTAGGTAATATCAGACTATTGTAACAACAATCTAAGAACAGTACAGTAATGAACAGCTGGAGTCTCTTTAACAAGTGAAGGCTGCAAAACAGTGAAAAATTCGACCAAATAAATAAATGGAGCATAGAGTGTTAAATATCACTAAAACAGTTAGAGCAAGGGCAAAAATACACTTATGTCAGCTTTTTAGATCCAGATGGTTTTAGAAGTGATCCAAGTCTTGCAGTCAGAGTAGACCAGGCCAGGCAAAAGGAAGCTCTGAATAAATGAGCACAATTGCACAAAAATGTAATTCTTTTATACCAGCAGGATGAAAGAATTCTATAAAGTTAAACCCTCTGGCCAATCAGATAAAAGCACAATAAGCTATCATCCAGCAGTTCCTACCTTGGATGGGCTGAAATAAGCTCTAGGGTCCCACCAGAGTGCAATAGAACAATTTTAATGTAAAACAAACTGGCTATGAACCTCTGGGTGAGCATGTTTTTGCTCATGCATGTCCCTCAATCTATGGAAGGATAACTGAAATCTTCCATGACTAAGGTATTGGGCTGTATGGCAAGGGATTCCAGAAAATCAAGTTAGACCATGTGCTTTTCCTGGTTCATGGTGGGGAATCTGTAGCTAGTAATAATGTGGTATGGTACTTTCCCAATAGTTAAATGGACATGGAGTTGTTCAAGGGAGTCATGATGTTTGACTAATCTTGAAGTGTATTCGGTTTTAATGAAGATGGATACAGCTCCATCTTTGGTTCCTTCATGCTCATTTTGAGGTCTGAATATGTGGAAGGCATTGTAGCTTTGCATAGCCAAAGCTCTCAGTGGCCTTGAACCATGTCTTGCTAACTGCACAGACATTCTCCAAGGTGAGGAGTGCTTCTAGGGAATGCAGTTTCAAGTTTAAACTCCTAGCATTAAGCAGCATGACCCTGAGTTTGTCTTGATTAGACTTTGCTACTTTGGAAAATTTGTTATTTTGACATTACCTAAAAATGGCATTATGGTGGAGGCAAGGGCCTTTGCCAGTATGGAAAAGCCTAGGGGGGACATGTGCAGACCATCTCTAGCAAAGCAGTGAGGTCTGTCTAACATATCCTCCCAGTCTGACAGATACTGTATCCCCCCTGCGCTAACACCAGAAGCTGAGACAATTGTTAAAGCCAATTATTTTTTGTTTATATTGTGGCATCATCCAGAGTGAGGGTAGGAAACTGCTTAGGGCTAGGGACATACCTGTCTGGGGCACACAGTCATATCATTCCATCATCTCTCTTCATATAGTTTAGGGAGGTATGTCTCATGTCATTCACTCCAACATGGAGTATGACAGAGTTATAATGGTACTTTTTGCAGAGTGACTTGAGAGCATGATTGATTTGTCTGATCCTGGTACCTGACAGGCGGTTGACTGTGACATTTTCCTTGTCCAGTCTGTTGAGGGGGACATCTGTGTGTCTCACTATGGAGTCCACTATGACCAAGACACTTGATGTGTTTTGCCTTAGGGGCTTATTTTTTGAGACATGGGTATGTACTGATATGTGTATTTTTTTTTTTTGCTTAGTGGTGAGTGTGGGTGTTGTGCATTTTGGAGTTCTCTGCTGTTTTGGTGGGCTTTTAGTGAGTACCTCCGTGTATGTGAGTTTATGTGTCAGGATCTTATTTTGTGTGAGAGTTGAGGTTTGCATGAGAGGTGAACATGTGTGCTGACAACCTGTTTGATGTCTAGTTTGTTTTTACATGAGTGAATTGACTCCAGTTCCACAGTGTATTTGCATTTCTCACATAGAGTGTTAGTTTGCTTTAGGAGTAAATGGTTGCCAGTATATATGAAGCAATTGCTACATTGCCTCAAGATGCCCATATCAATCAAGCTGGCAGAATTAATAATGGGAAACTGCCCATCCATTGTGGCAAGATATTTCTGAATGTGGTATAAGGGAAGGAAGTGGGCTTGCTGGACTTAGTCACAAACCGCAAAAATGAAGCAGTAAATCAATTAAACACAGATAACAAAGTGCAGTTCTGTCTTAATATATACAAATGTTTCAGTTCTCTTCAGTGGATGCCTTGGATTTCAGTGTGGATGCACTCTAGACCACTTGCTAAAGTTGCCAAATGTTGAGCAGCTCCAGTAAAGTGAGCACAAATCTGCACAAATGTGAGGGTTAAATACAGGCAAATACAAACAGTTTTAACACAACTACCAATGGGAAAGGCTCAAACTGAGCCTTTCTCCAGGAGTCCCTAACCAAGATGGGTCATGAGTTGCATACTTCTGCTCAAAGGGTGCAGGGAGGCCCTCTTAATATAAGATGGCTGGTTTAAGAGCACAGTGATACCAAACAGTCTAGATTCAGCAGGTCTGGATCTAGCCTATGCCATATAAGGCAAGGAAACACAATTTCTAGATTGGAAGGAATAAGGGAAGAGACTCACTTAAAGGCCAAAGTGAGAGTATTTAGTAGTATACTGTTAGGTGACCTGCAGTGATACCACCCTCTGCACAAAATGGCAGTTCTTCAAGTAGCTGTGAACAGTGGGAGATTATGGAGAGCATTTCCTATAGGGGATTTTAAACTGAAGAGGTTGGCCTATATGCAAGCACCGAGAACTGCGTTTTGAATATAGCTCAAATGCAAGGTTTTTATACCAGCAGGAAGAAAGACTTGTATACAGTTAAACCCTCAGACCAATCAGATAAAAACACAATAAGCTATCTAGCAGTAGTTCCCACCTTGGACAGATTGAATTTAGCTCTCTGCTCCCACCAGAGTGTGAAAGAACCCTTTTAATGTAAAACAAACTGGCTTTGAACTCAAGTGCATTAGCAAATGCTTTAGAACAGCAGTACGGATTCTTGCAATATCAGGAATCCTTGGATATATGTTCGCTAACCCTGAGAAATGCTCACAACACATAAAACCTTGCAAAACTTAAAATATTTTAGCAGACTCAGGAGAACTTTGACAAACCTGAAAACAGCTTTGCCATTAGCAGAGGAGGTTAGGAAATATTAGACTAGTGTTAAAAGCAACCTAAGAACAGTACAGTAACAAACAGCTGGAGTTTTTTTTTAACAAGTGCAGGCTGCAAAACAGTGATAAATTGGGTCTATATTATGTAATCGACCGTTTAGCTTGTTGAATGCCTAAATGTCGACAGCTAAGGGTTGAAATCTTAGAATCCCGAATGGACAGGTAAGAGAATTCTTTCATCGGGAAAGAATTTTCTTGGCCGTTATTGGGAATCTGCCCTTTCCCCAATGTAGAGCGATCTTGGAGTTGGTATATTTAGTTAGGGGGATGTGGGGGGCACAGCCCCTCACATCGGGGGGGGGGGTGGGGAGAAGCCCCCCACTTTTTTACAGCTTGGACGTTTATGTTAGTGTGGCATGGCCAAGCAAATTCTTTTCCAATGTATTGTATATATGCATATACACTTGATCCATAGACGTCTTAAGTCCCTTTACTCATATCTTAGCAGACTCATTATTGAATATAATGCACCTTTTGGCATGTATTTATCTAAACATAGCACATGACTTTAGAGACCTCAGAGATTTATAACTAAAAAGATATCAGTGTGGCCTCAACAATCGTAGTTATCAGAGACTGGTAGCCCTTTCTCTGTACTCAGTTTCTTATAGACTCCTTTGTGGAGATCTATTCTTAGTCTTTCATGTCATGAAAGATCCAACTCTATTTCATGTCTTATTCCTTCTCAGAACTAATGATACATGAAATACTTGGTTAAAGGAACTAAACTTTCATCTGCAAATAAACAAGATACATTGGCATGATAGAGTCATATCCTGATATATACATCACCTCTGGCACAAACTTCTACTACATGGCAAGCAGAGTGGCACCCTTGACACCTTCAAGGTAAACCCAGATAATTGGATGGCAGCCTCAAATTCCCTCCCATTCTATCTTATCTTGCCCTCTTTGTGGCTAGAGGGATATTGTGAATAGGCTTTTTAGACTGAAATGGTCTGCAGGCAGATTGCCTAATACTTACAAATGCACCTATTTAAGTTAATAGGCACAATCTCTTCAGAAGTAAAAACATTTAAATAATTCCACATTAAAGGATACTATTACTAATGCAGAGGTTGATTCTGGCAAACTGCATTTCCCAGCTTCATCTACAAATACACTGCCTGCTGCCTTTTAATAACATATTGCATATGTTACATTAACAAAATGGTGTGCAGGTGATACTGCCACAACATTTCCTGAACTAGATCAGCTATGAAATAGGGAATGGTTGGCAAAAATGGCAACAGGTTCATATTTACTAGGCATGCAGTCCTAGAGACCATCAATGAGCCTTGTCCAAATTCTCAATTGCTCCAAAGTCCTGTCTGGTTGAGTGGCTTTTTCAGTGTCACCCTTGCTACAGAAGCAGCTCATTAACAAGTTTTAACTAAATGCTGAATTTCTTTACAATCTGATCATGTAGAAGATTTTATCACAGTAATATGCAACAACAACTACATAATTGATGATAATGAGTAGATGGTTCTGATCATCTCTCCAACTAATGTAGACTATAATAACTTGACAAATGTTTTCCCCTTTACTGATGCTGGAAGCTATAAAGAAGGCACTGCAAAATTATTTTACAAAAATGCAACATGTTTAGACTGTATTACACAATCCAGGTCTATTATTGAAGTAATTCATTCTTTTCTGCAATGAATAAAGCAAAAAAAAAAAAAAAAAATACTGCAGCAGTTTTTGTTCAATAACCAACAAGTATTGCAAACAATTTTTTGAGGGGGTCTACCTACATGACATTTTGGACCTTTCTATGTCTTCTCTGTCATCATGAATAGCTATCCCATCTGACATCATTCAGTGCAGGTCTGACTTACTAGAATGGCTAATAATCCTGTATTATTGCGTCATATACCTCTAGAGTTAACTGAGCCGTATCATGGATAAATAGGACCCAATGCAAGGTAAACTCATATTTGATGCAGAAGGCTGAGGATTCTTTTCCCCCACCACGTAGATGAGTTGCTGACACTGCAGTTCTGAACTCCTGAATCATTGGATGAGACATTAAACTGAGGTGTAATTGAGTTGGTAATAGCTCATGTGGATCAAAAACAGCACCTATCAAAAAGAATAATTCCTTTATATAAAATAATAATTCCTTTGTGGTGTGATGAGCTAATACTCACATATGTACAAAGATGTTTAGGGGAGGGTTTGGTATAATGGTTAAGGTCTTCACATGATAGGCATAAGGTACAAGGTTTGATTCTAAACTAGGGTTAATAATTAGGCTTAAAATACCCTTCATGGCAGTTAGCCTAGTATTCACCTATGATCCTATGAATATGAGAAATTTCCTGATGTCCTTGTCAAATTTCCCTCAGTAGTATAAGTTCCACCTCAGGTCTCTCCTAAACATAGGTCACTAGCCTAATGGGATTAACCTGGTCAACAAAGGATAGAGAGGTAGATACATAGATAAATAGACAGATAAGTAAGTAAGTAAGTAAGTAAATAAATAAATAAATAAATAAATAAATAAACGAATGAATAAATCAAGCCCCTGCCAGCCAAACAAATATCCCATTACTTGTCGGTCTCTCCCCATTTACCATAAACACTGTTCAAACTAGTCAGTGTGCCTACTATTGTTCTCCTTTATGTTTACAATTATCACAGATATTTGGATTTCATTTAAAACTTTTGTTTAATGTTTTACAAATAAAAACATTGATAGCTATTTCTAAAGAAAATGCTCACGATGAAAGCCAACATAGCATTACAACTCACATTTAGTGAAATTGCATCTGACAACCTATTAAACAAATAGAGATGTGCTGGGGTTCATAGTCAAATAGCATACAGTGAAATACTAATTAGCATCTATGTTAAGGGCACAGAAATTCAAAAGAAAAATGTGTAACACATTTACTAACAGCCTGGGATAGCATACTGGAGCAGAGCTGGATGCAGCACTAGGTGACCTAGGCAGTTGCCTATGGTCCACTGGCTGGGTGGGGCCACCACTATCTGGGAGGGTCCTGTTGGCTGGGGGGGGGGGGGCTGCCACAACATTTAGTTTTCAATTAGAAAAAATAAATAAATAAATGACATGCCTTCTTTAAGAGCATTCTACTTTAAGAATGCCCCCTGCATCTATGCTTCCCTGTGTGCATCGATGGACACACCTTCTGTTGCATGATTCTTCCTTTCTGTGTTCACATGCAGAACTTAAACAGAAGACATTCCTGCTGCCTGGATGTAGAATTTAGACATACCTGCTGCTTGTTTCTTCTGTCTGCAGAATAAAGCACAGACTAAACAAATGAATGTTTCATCAGTAAGAGGTGTGTGTGTGTGTGTGTGTGTGTGTGTGTTTGTGTCTGTGTGTTTGTGTGTGTGTGTGCGTGTGTGTGTGTGTGTGCATGTATGTGTGTGTGTGTGTGTGTGTGTGTGTGTGTGTGTGTGTGTGTGTGTATAAAATGCCCTAGTTAGGAATGGCAGGTTGGCAGGTTAGTTAATTTGCTCAGGCTCAAACCCTGTACTTTACTTACAAGGAGACAAGAGCCTGAATCCTCAACACCAACTGCCAGATAACTCATAAAATATGAATTTCAGTGCATTTCCAAAGAGCTGAGTTTCAGTGCATTTTCAAGGAATTGTAAGCTTCAAAGGAAGAGACGTTTACTGCTTCTCATGCTGTTTTCAATGTGCATCTGTTTTGTTTAGTAAATGATTGTGACTGTTTGTGCTAGAAAATGTGAAAGCAGTGTTAGTAGCATAACAGATACTTGCTTTTCATGCAGAAGGCTGTGAGTTCTACTCCCACACCATGTAGATGGATTTCTGATATTGTGTTGTATTTTAAGGGGAGTAGGGGTACTGCAGTCCTTAGTGTGTCCTCATTAAGATGAGATGCTATGAACCTGTTGTCAGTTTGCCATCCATTCCCTATTGCAATATTATCAAGCTTACCAATTTTTTTAATGTAACAGAGGCAATTTATTCTTCAAAGGCAGCAAGAACTGAATTTGTAGACGAAACATTGAAATATAAAGTTGTTTGCTAGCAGCAACCTCTTCATTAGTTAAAGATCTCTTCAATATGGAACTATCCAGATGACCTTTATTCAGTAGATAATGGCCTTTTATGGTTGAAATGTTCTGAAATGGGCAGTTTTGTCAAACTAAAAATTTAAAACACACTCTCACAAGTGGTGCTGTATTATATAATGAATATAATTTAATACACTTGGGGAGGCTGATGTATATGTGTGTGTGGGGCCCGATATATTACCCTGCTTAAGACCCCATTTGACCATGATCCTGCTCTGTACCGGACACAAGTGTTCCTTTTTAGGAGCAGCCCAGGAGTACAGTATTGTGAAATAACTTTGAAGAATCACATTGTAGATAAGTGAAGGCAGAGAGAATCAAACCATGCTCTACACTAAGCAGCTTTGTAACATCCCATAGCCTTACTCATGTGCACCAAGTGCTAGACAAACTGTTATAGCTCAAGCACATTGCATTTCATACCTGTGCACCTGCAAAAACAAGCTAAATTAAAAATGTATTCATAGTTAAAATATTAACATTAAACTCCTAGACTTCATGTTGTCCAATTTATTCACAGCTAAATAATAAACACACCGTCAATATTCAACAGAAAAAGGAAACCGAGGCTTACATCCAAATAACATGGCTCATATGACAATTTTCCTATTTACTACAGTGTTTCCTTTCTTTACACCATAAGTACTTTGGTTTGTAGGTAATTACTATGCTTGCAGTCCAGGAGACTGCACCCCCCATACCCCCTGCTACTTAAATATACCAACTCTGAGATTGTGCTACAGTGAGGAGAACAGTAAATCTCCCATCCCATGCTTTTCAGCGATCTCGATTGAAAGTGTTGAAACTTTGATCAAAGGGGACTATATATATATATATATATATATATATATATATATATATATATATATATATATATATATATATATATATATATATATACATATAAGGGAAAATAGGCCATAAATATGGCAGCACAACAATCTTATGAACATAATGCAGAGGGGGAATGAGATGAAATTGTTTGAGGAGGTCAGACATTTAAAAATGCCAGGGAACTAGGAAATGAGACTTTTAAATTAACATTTTCAATTGGTGTTATCAAGAAAAGGAAAAGCAAGATAGCAATCTCTAAGGGGATAGTATTGGAATACAAAGTAAACCACAGGCACAGATTTTCAGGCTTCCTCAAGAACTGAAAGTAGGCTATGATGATGCCCGTCTACAACAAGTAGGAACCCAAGGAATTAAAGATCAGTTAGCCTTACAGTATCAGTCATTAAAACAATGTAGGTAGTTCTAAAGGCAACTTTCATGTGATGCATGAAAATAGGAATCTGTACCATATTTCAGCATAGATGTGCAAGTGGAAAACCCCTCTTGACCATCTCTGGCCAGATTTATAACAGGACAGGCAGCAGAAAGTAGTACTGAAACTGAAGCTGTCAGAGAGGAAAGGTGACAATATGGTCCCACATAGAGACTGGTTCTAGGCCAAAGCTTAGTCATATTTAATGTGCTTATTTCCAACCTCACACAAAGCATGGAAAACTGAATCAATTTATTTCCAGATAAATTAAGCTTAACTAAGTAATATATGTTAAGGTTCACACTTGGTGAGGGACCTCAGATGGCTAGAGGCATGGAGCAAGAGGTACAATAGATTACAGTCTCAACTCACCTCTTCCATGCACATGGTGACATGCCTGGTGAATATTATTTTAATGACCAGTATGCAGTGGGAGGACTGGTCTCAGGTGAATGTTATTTTAATGAACCAATAGGCACTGGGAGGACTGGTCTCAGGTGAATGTTACTTTAACGGACCAGTACGTACTGGGAGGACTGGTCTCAACAACCCAGGAAAGAAAAAGTATTTCTATAGTATCATTCCTGACAGGTTGAACCATACAGCTGAGTGCAAGAGGGCAGTAAACTGGACAAAGCTAATGTTAAGATGTATAATCAGGGGCATATCAGCCAAGTATATGAAGGTGATTATGATGACGGATCTATATTAATATGTTGACAGCTGACAATGTCAGCTCTGAAATGTTCGACACCAAAATGACGTACTAAAATAGCGAACGGCCATATAACTGATTTCATACCAACGGAAAGAAATTGGTTGACCGTTCTCTGACACCTGCCCTTTTATTGAGTGTAGTGCAGTCTCAGAGTTAGAATATTTAGTTGGGGGGTGTGGGGGGCATAGCCGCTGTTGTTTGGTCAACTGATTTCTAAGAAATTGGTTATATGGCCATTCGATATTTTCGTAGTTCGACATTTTGGTGTCGAACATTTCAGAGTCAACATTGTGAGCTGTTGACATTTTATTATAGACCCTATAATGACCACTATCAAACGTTCATAAGACAACTGCCGAAATACTGTGAGACATTCTATAGACCTTAAAAGATCGCTGTGTTGGGAAACCAAAAATACATTTTTAGTAATCTTATTTTGGTGCTCTGTGGAATACTACTGTAGCACTATATGTAACTATTACCTTGTTTTTGTTATTAAACAAAACTGTAATGTTTGCCTTCTGAGACAGTAATTTCTTTCCATTCTTTTAGAATAGTAGTATTTAGAATTGCTGTTCAATTTAGGAATCTTTGGACAAAGTATCAGTTTCTTTTTCCATAGACACTCCCTGTTTTGTGTTCTTTGTCATGTTTTAAACATATAGTAATAAGCCATTTCTACTTCAGTAATAACAGAGTTTACTTCAGATTTTTGTAAGCCTTGGAATCATTTGCTAGAATTCATTGTCAATCACATTCTCCTTTTGTCCATGAGTATCAGGTCATTTGACATTTCAGCCTCTGTTGCTGTCTGTAAATGACCTCTGAATCCCCAAATACACAATAGATTTACGGTATTCGAGAGGCAATTGTGCATGACGGTAAGAGAAATAAAGTGTGGTTACTAATGGTTTGCTATTTTGTCTTTTCTGGACCAGAACAACTTAAAATAGTATTACTGCTGTATGTAAGAGAGGGGGAGACAAATACCAACTGAAAACATTGTGGAAGTACATGCTAAAACAGGATGTGCACCGAGACCACTAAATAACACAGAAATGCCACAGGAGTGCAACAGCTAACTCACGGTTCATTTATATGAGGCAAAATACATGTAATTTTTTTTAGTGGAGGGTAAACACACTCTGGGAAGAGGAAATTATATGTTGAGGGTATAAATTATTTTTTAACAGGTGAAGATGGCATACCGAAGACAAGTAGGAATGGGCAGGAGAACAGGAGTGGTTTGTACAAACAGAAGGTTAATGAGATGTAAGTTCTTTTCACTGGAAAATATGTGAGAACATGATAGGGCACATATGACATTAAATGCAGTGTGTCATGAATTAGATTGCATTAAATACAATATATCATGTGATTAGATCTGATAGGAAGGCAGAGCAGGAGGGACATAAGTACAATATGAAGGGCACTCAGTGCAACTTAGAGATTAGGAATTTTTTTTTTTTTACAGAGTAATAGATGAGAGAAGAACTGTGTGCCTAGTGATATTCCATGGACTACAATTGTGATACTGACTAGTAGAAGTGAAAGTGTGGATGGGTAAGGTAGTAATACATGAAGAACCCCCCCATATCCAAGGTAAAATAACCTCAGAGTTAGCATATGTAAATGCTAGGGGTGTGATGTGCAGCCACTCCCACCCCTACCAATGCACACTAAAGGCATAGTAATGAGTTTTAGAATTCAATATTTTTGTTTGAATCAGAGTTTTTTTTTTTTTTGAAGTGTCAAGTCTCAAAGAATGGATCTTATATTTATGATAAAGAGCTAAAAAAATTCACAAAATGTGTTATTAAGATGCTTGGAGCATTTAAAACTAAAACCTTGGGCTGCATAAAAAAGACGGTAAAGGGACATGCAGTTGGCCTGGACCAGCTGCAGCATTCAGAACGACTAGACAGATATAGTCTCCTATAGCCAGTTTGTGTTGTTTTGTGTTATGTTGTAGTGTGATGTTTTGGTGTTGTCACTTTATGCCATGTTAAGCAGTGGCTAGTGTAGTATGTCATGTAGTGTCTCAGTGCTTATCACACCATTCCACTGTTTGGCTGTAGTAACTCCTGTATGCAGTTTGCATGGCTGTGGTAACTCCTTTATGCAGTTTGCATGGCTGTGGTAACTCCTCTCTGCATTTTGCACGTTCTTCATATGTTTTTTGGGCTTCTGCTAGTGCAGTTACAATGGCAAAGAAGGTAGCATTGAAGAAACTTTACTAGGTTCTGGAAAGTGACTCTGCAGATGGTACAAAAACAAAACAAAAAAAAAAAAACATGATCAATTCCAAGGCAGAGTCATAGAGATAAAGAAGATAGTCATCAGACATCATTTATAAGAGACGCTCACAAGAATCTGCTCACACTGCCAGAAGACATCAAGAGCAGACTTCTGAATGAAGAAAACCTTACAGAACATTTACTGTTAAAGAAAGTTTGAAAGTGGTCATTATAATCACCTTCATATCATATTACAATCCACAGAATATCACCAGGCACCCACTTCTTCTCCCATCTATTACTCTGCTTCTGAAAAAAAATTGCTAAGGAAGGAGAGCCCACCCTAGAAGATGTATGATGTGCACAAAGGAAAATGATGTCAGGCAAAGAGGCAGACTAAGATGAAGTCAGGCAGATATGATCAAGGTGTTGGCAGAGTTAGGGGAGTAATGGCTCCTGAGACTACTCAGAACAGTATGGAGAGAGAGAACATACCCAGGTGACTAGAAAATGCTCATTCTAGTGCCAGTACACAAGAGCAGATATGATATTCACAACTGAGGGTAGTAAATAGGTATGAAACTCCTCTTACACTGCTAGAAAATGCAGGATAAAAGAATAAGCAGAGCAGCAGAAAATAAGATGGAGGAGCAAGTAAAATGTGAGATGGATAGAGATCAGGATGTACTACAACTGACCATCCAATGACTCTCCAGTGGAGTAATGAGCAGTGATCCTTTGATTATGAAAAACAATAGAATATTATCCTTTACCTACTGCCATCCTCACTGTTTTATAAGGATTTTTCACCACCTAGAACACCCAGTGTAATCCAAAACTGACATTCCAGCAAAGCATCTAATATGCAACAAAAAGTTATCCTTTTATCTTTATATCACCCAGAAGTGAACTATAATTAGGTTATCTACTACATACTAAGCAGTGAACTATAATTAGGTTACCTACCACATACTATGCAGTGAACTATAATTAGGTTATCTACTGAATACTATGCAGTGAACTATAATTAGGTTATCTGCCGCATACTATGCAGTGAACTATAATTTAGGTTATCTACCACATACTATGCATTGAACTATAATTAGGTTATCTACCACATACTATGCAGTGAACTATAATTAGGTTATCTACCACATACTATGCAGTGAACTATAATTAGGTTATCTACCACATACTATGCAGTGAACTATAATTAGGTTATCTACCACATACTATGCAGTGAACTATAATTAGGTTATCTACCGCATACTATGCAGTGAACTATAATTAGGTTATCTACCACATACTATGCAGTGAACTATAATTAGGTTACCTACCGCATACTATTCAGTGAACTATAGTTAAGTTATCTACCTCATACTATGCAGTGCAATATAGAACTTTTGTCATCTGACATAAGAAATGTGCGTGCTTAATGAATATGAGTTTAGAATAATGATGAGGATAATTGAGTTGAGGAAGATTTTTTGGGGGAAGCAGGCAGTCTGAGAAAACGTACTTGCTTACATGCAAGATTTGATATAGAGATCAGGATGTACTACAACTGACCATCCAATGACTATCCAGTGGAGTAATGAGCAGTGATCCTTTGATTATGAAAAACAATAGAATATTATCCTTTACCTACTGCCATCCTCACTGTTTTATAAGGATTTTTCACCACCCAGAACACCCAGTGTAATCCAAAAGTGACATTCCAGCAAAGCATCTAATATGCAACAAAAAGTTATCCTTTTATCTTTATATCACCCAGAAGTGAACTATAATTAGGTTATCTACTACATACTAAGCAGTGAACTATAATTAGGTTACCTACCACATACTATGCAGTGAACTATAATTAGGTTATCTACTGAATACTATGCAGTGAACTATAATTAGGTTATCTGCCGCATACTATGCAGTGAACTATAATTTAGGTTATCTACCACATACTATGCATTGAACTATAATTAGGTTATCTGCCGCATACTATGCAGTGAACTATAATTTAGGTTATCTACCACATACTATGCAGTGAACTATAATTAGGTTACCTACCACATACTATGCAGTGAACTATAATTAGGTTATCTACTGAATACTATGCAGTGAACTATAATTAGGTTATCTGCCGCATACTATGCA
>NC_056734.1:600527137-600592137 GCF_019279795.1 Protopterus annectens | reverse complement strand
GTAAGTCACCGAGTATTGATGAATGCTAGTCATTAGAGTTTTATAATAACTACAGTAAATACTGTATGTTTGTTAACTAGGGCAAACAACCCATGAGAACTGTCTGGTTAAATGACTTGCTCAGAGTCACACAGTAGCAGATGGCTGTAGAAAGAGTCAAACCCTGTACCTTTGGCTACAGAAGGCAGCTCATTAAGAGCTTGAAGCCCTATTCCTCTCCAGCAGTAGTCAGGCCTTCATTAATTACTTCATTTTGTGATGAATTATAGAGGATTACAGTTAGCCGATAATGCTAGTCAATAGAGTTTCATAGTTCTTATTGTTCAGGGAATGCATGTCCGTGCAACACTGGTTGTTCTCTTAACCTTCTGAGTGAATTAGAGTTGTCTGGAACTTGAAGCTCTGAGTTGTTAACAAAATGCTTCCTGTAATCAAAAATACAGAGTTTGAAACCTTCATCCTCAATTTCTTCACTGTGTGACTTGAGCAAGTCACTCCCACAATGCTTCTGAATCACGTCTGAAAAGGAGCACTTTGTCTAGTAGGAATACCTGGTAAACAAATGAATAAAAGAAAATATTTAAAATTTGTCCACTTTTGGGCCTTTGTTCTCCCATTACTTGGGCAAAGAAATTGAGATGCATGTTGGTCTATTCCTTGTAAAATCTGGGGCTTTCTGTCAAATCATTGTAAATTGCAGTCACTAAATAATGACAGGCATGTGAGTTTCAGACTCTGTCTTTCGATAAATGCTTGTTAATGCAAAACCGATTTTTGGGTCTTTTGTCTCTGATGTATAAGCTAATACACTGGGAGGGCATAGGGATGCAATGGAATGTATTGTATGGTTCACAGAGCAGTCAGATGAAATACATTAATCAGTCATTATTTAAGTATTTGTTCATAAAAGTGATTGCAAACAAACATCTAAATTTACACAGTGGGGCTGTAATTGATGTTCACATCTACAGTATGTGTCTTTGTGTGTGTATAAGTACTTTGTTCCTGTATCTCACAGTAGTTATGGTATAAATAAAGCAATCAATTGTAGTGAAGAGGAGTATCATAATATAACAATTCTTTGGGTATGATCTTTGATTTCCTTGTTTTGTTGACTGTTGACATAGTCTTTATTATTTGGTTGCAAGTAACCTGGGGACCACGAACCCTACACCTTTAATGTTAAAGTATTAACTGAATGCATTTTTAATCTAACTTGTTTTTGACAGGCACAGGGGTGTGAAATGCACTGTGATGGGCTATAACGGTTTATTTGATACTTAATGCAGGTGAGTAAGGCTATAAGCTGTTAATAAACTGCTTCTGTAATGCAGGGTTTGATTGATATTGTATTGTCGTGGAAAGATACAACTTGCTTGTGTACTGTGAGCCACATTAAATACATATTAACAGATTTTATCTAAGCCATATATATGGATATAGTGACATTTATCAAATCAATGTTAAATTGACATGGCTAACACTGACACAATGATATTTGTACCTCTGA
The DNA here is from genome assembly GCF_019279795.1 of Protopterus annectens. NCBI lineage: Eukaryota > Metazoa > Chordata > Ceratodontiformes > Protopteridae > Protopterus > Protopterus annectens. The sequence goes on along the minus strand of NC_056734.1, from coordinate 600,590,627 downwards.
GCATGAGACATGGATACTCCTCAGAACATGCAAACTTAACTGTGTTTTTGCAGGGACCTGTGCCTAACACCTCCTGCCAATTATATTTAGAAACTCTGAGATCACACAGTCCTGGGCTAGGTGCATATTCCCCAGCCTTGCTAGTCTTGTGTGTGAGTCTGACCAGGTCACTTCACCAGGTAGTGTTCCTAAGCTGCTCCTGAAAAATAAACTTGTGTCCAGTGGCTGTACTAAGCTGTTAGCAAATGTGTTGCACATTTGCCTTTTTATTTCCTGCACCCTCCTGATAGTCACTAATTGGTGCTTCACTATATACTATTTGGCTATGAATCTCAGCATGTCTCTTGCAGTTTAAATACAGGCGAGTTTCAAAGGAAGAGAAGTTTACTATTTCTTATACTAAATCTGTTTTCATTGTGAGTATTTTATCAAATGGCTTTTAGTATTTTTTACTGCAAATTTAAAAAAAAAGTTTTACTTTAAATACAAATCTCTGTGATCATTGTAAAAGTAAAAAAATACAATAATATGCATACTGAGAAGCTGAAACAGTGTTTTGTGGTAAATGGGAGAGACAGCTAAGTAATGAGATGTTGGTATGATGGGGGTGGTCAGTCCATTGCCCTGCCTGGGTCCCCATTTGACCATAATTTGTCTCTGAGTACAAAAGTACTATTCTATTACTAGAGTTCATAATCTAGTGAAATTTTCATTATGAAGTATAAATTTCTTCACTAGCCCATGTACTCCTATTGTACCAAGTTTAGCAACCTATTGGCAACCTTACAGTGATAAATCTCACAATTGTTTTTCTATTTTTAATTGTATTATGCTTTATTAATATAAACTACCATGTAATAAATTTCTTATATTACTTTGTATCCATTTTTTCATCTGGTTTTAACCCCTTGTCTGAGCCCAAAATGGACCACTTAGATGAGGGCTCTATCCCATTCAACAAATGCATTAATATATAAATAAATAACTGTTATGAATGTATGTGTATAAATTTGTTTATTAGCTTGTTTACAGGTAGGTAAATTGGTCCAAACTCTATTTTAGACCACGACTTGGGCTAGAAGTGAGGAAAAAACAATGCGAGTTTCATTGTACACAAAAGGAGAGAGAGAAGAGGAAAAAAGAAAATAGGAAAAGAAAACAACAATCATGCGTGAGACTAACATATAAAACAGCAGCATCAAAACTGAAGACATGTTACATGAAACAAAACTTTCCCTCCATCTGATACCTACCAACAACACGGAAGTAATAATTACAAACAAAAATGCTGTGTACATGGAAATAATAATTACAAACAAGGCCCCTGTGTATATGGAATTAATAATTACAAACAAGGCCCCTGTGTACATGGAATTAATAATTACAAACAAGGCCCCTGTGTACATGGAATTAATAATTACAAACAAGGCCCCTGTGAACATGGAAATAATAATATAAACAAGGTCCCTGAGTACATGGAAATAATAATTACAAACAAGGCCCCTGTGTACATGGAATTAATAATTACAAACAAGGCCCCTGTGTACATGGAATTAATAATTACAAACAAGGCCCCTGTGTACATGGAATTAATAATTATAAACAAGGCCCTTGTGTGCATGAAATTAATAATTTCAAACAAGGCCCTGTGTACATGGAAATAATAATAATATAAACAAGGCCCCTGTGTACATGGAATTAATAATTACAAACAAGGCCCCTCTGTACATGGAATTAATAATTACAAACAAGGCCACTTTGTACATGGAAATAATAATAATACAAACATGGCCCCTGTGTACATGGAAATAATAATACAAACAAGGCCCCTGCATACATGGAAATAATAATAATACAGACATGGCCCCTGTGTACATGGAAATAATAATTACAAACAAGGCCCCCGTGTACATGGAATTAATAATTACAAACAAGGCCCCTGTGTACATGGAAATAATAATAATATAAACAAGGCCCCTGAGTACATGGAAATGATAATTACAAACAAGGCCCCTGTGTACATGGAATTAATAATTACAAACAAGGCCCCTGTGCACATGGAATTAAGAATTACAAACAAGGCCCCTGTGTACACGGAATTAATAAATTATAAACAAGGCCACTTTGTACATGGAAATAATAATTACAAACAAGGCCCCTGTGTACATGGAAATAATAATTAGAAACAAGGTCCCCGTGTACATGGAATTAATAATTACAAACAAGGACTCTGTGAACATGGAAATAATAATAATATAAACAAGGCCCCTGAGTACATGGAAATAATAATTACAAACAAGGCCCCTGTGTACATGGAATTAATAATTACAAACAAGGCCCCGGTGAACATGGAAATAACAATTACAAACAAGGCCCCTGTGTGCATGAATTTAATAATTTCAAACAAGGCTCCTGTGTACATGGAAATAATAATATAAACAAGGCCCCTGTGTACATGGAATTAATAATTATAAACAAGGCCCCCGTGTACATGGAATTAATAATTACAAACAAGGCCCCTGTGAACATGGAAATAATAATAATATAAACAAGGCCCCTGAGTACATGGAAATAATAATTACAAACAAGGCCCCTGTGTACATGGAATTAATAATTACAAACAAGGCCCCTGTGTACATGGAATTAATAATTACAAACAAGGCCACTGTGTACATGGGAATGATAATTACAAACAAGGCCCCTGAGTACATGGAATTAATAATTACAAACAAGGCCCCTGTGTACATGGAATTAATAATTATAAACAAGGCCCCTGTGTACATAGAATTAATAATTACAAACAAGGCCCCTGTGTACATGGGAATGATAATTACAAACAAGGCTGCTATGTTTGTGGAAATAATAATTACAAAAATAAGGCTGCTATTTACATGGAATTAGTATGTGTACATGGGAATGATAATTACAAACAAGGCCCCTGTGCACATGGAAATAATAATTACAAACAAGGCCCCTCTGCAGATGGAAACAATAATAATACAAACAAAGCCCCTATGTACATTATTAATAATTACAAACAAGGCCCTGTATACATGGGAATGATAATTACAAGCAAGGCTGCTGTGTACATAGAAATAATAAATACAAAGGCTGCTATGTTTGTGGGCATAATAATTACAAAAATAAGGCTGCTATTTACATGGAATTATTATGTGTATATGGGAATGATAATTACAATCGGTCACTGTGCTCATAGAAATAATAACTGCGAACAAGGCTGCTGTGTACATGGAAATATTAATTACAAGGCTGCTATATTCATAGAAATAAAGCCACTGTATACATAGAAATAATAATTATAAACAAGTCCCTCTATACATACAAGTAATAATTACAAACCAAATCATTGTATTCATGGAAATAATGACTACAAATAAGGCCACAGTGTACATAGAAATAATTACAAACAAGGCAGTTGTGTACATGGAAATTGTAATTAAAATCAAAGCTGCACTGTACATGGAAATAATAATTACATACAAGGCTGCTGTGTTCATGGAAATAATAATAATAATAATCATAATTGCAAACAAGGCCTTTGTGTACTTAGAAATAATTAAAAATCAAGGTACATGGAAATAGTTATTAAAATCAAGGCTGCACTGTGCACGGAAATAATAATTACAAACAAGGCTGCTATGTTTGTGGACATAATTACACAAATAAGGCTGCTATTTGCATGGAATTAGTATGTGTACATGGGAATGATAATTACAATCAGGGCCATTGTACGCATAGAAATAATAATTACAAGCAGGGCTGTTCTGTACATGGAAATAATAATTACAAACAAGGCTGCTATGTTTGTGGACATAATTACACAAATAAGGCTGCTATTTGCATGGAATTAGTATGTGTACATGGGAATGATAATTACAATTGGCCATTGTACACATAGAAATAATAATTACAAGCAGGGCTGTTCTGTACATGGAAATAATAATTGCAAACAAGGCTGCTGTGTTGAAGGAAATAATAACAATTAGAAACAAGGCCATTGTATACATATAAATAAGAATTACAAACAATGCCATTGTGCACATAGAAATAAGAATTACAAAGAAGGCTACTGTATACATAGAAATAAATATAAGCAAGGCTGCTATGTCCATAGAAATAATAACTACAAAAATTAGGCTGCTATTTACATGGAATTAGTAATGACAAACAAAGCCATTGTGTACGTGGGAATAATAATTACAAACAAGGCTGCCATGTAATTGGGAATATTAATTACAAACAAGTGTGTATGTGCAATAATAAACTTTAGCTACCTGAAACTGATAAGACTCTAAAATAGCTCCAAAAGACTGAAATGCAAATACCATAACCTTCTCCCAGATAGTAACTACTCACAACCTAATCTGCAGATTAGATGAATGTCCTAGAGATAGCAGCATATTTCATCACTACTCTATCAAAAGAACCCTTCACTCCACAGACAAACACCTATTACTAGTCAAAAAACCTAATAACTCTGCAGGTGACTCCCTCTGTTCCTCCTATGTATCCATAATCTGGAACTCTATATGACTTGTCCTAAAGCAAACCCATGATCTCACAACCTTTAAACTACAATTCACCATCTGATGGAAACATTGTCATGTTTATGTCATTCACCTGGGTAATATCTCAATTCCTTTATGCCCATTTAACCTCATCCTGCAAATGCCAAAACATGAAATAAATCTTACTGACAACCTTTGTCCACTCTCTTCTTGCTACCCATTTTTAACTTATGACACTTCTCTTTTCCTCCCTCCTTTTCCTTTTCACACCCCCTCTGTAAAACATTCCTCTCTCACACACATCTATTCTGTCTCACAGTGCTCTTCTTTCACCTCGATATTGCTGTACCTGTTCATTGTCATTCTCCAATACTTTAGAAACTGCTCTTCTATTGTATAACTCCATATCCCTACGTCTGTTTACCACTGTTCCTCTGCACCTTACAAACTGCTCTTCTTTTGTATAACTCCATATCCCTACATCTGCCTACCACTGTTCCTCGGCACCTTACAAACTGCTCTTCCATCGTATAACTCCATATCCCTACATCTGCCTACCACTGTTCCTCGGCACCTTACAAACTGCTTTTACATGTTATAACTCCATATCCCTATGTCTGTTTACCACTGTTCCTCTGCACCTTACAAACTGCTCTTCTATTGTATAACTCCATATCCCTACATCTGCCTACCACTGTTCCTCGGCACCTTACAAACTGCTTTTACATGTTATAACTCCATATCCCTATGTCTGTTTACCACTGTTCCTCTGCACCTTACAAACTGGTCTTCTATTGTATAACTCCATATCCCTACATCTGCCTACCACTGTTCCTCGGCACCTTACAAACTGCTCTTCCATCGTATAACTCCATATCCCTACATCTGCCTACCACTGTTCCTCGGCACCTTACAAACTGCTTTTACATGTTATAACTCCATATCCCTATGTCTGTTTACCACTGTTCCTCTGCACCTTACAAACTGCTCTTCCATCGTATAACTCCATATCCCTACGTCTGTTTACTGCTGTTCTTCTGTACCTTACAACATCGTATAACTCCATATTCCTACATCTGTCTCCCGCTGTTCCTCTGTACCTTACAAACTGCCCTTCCATTGTATAACTCCACAATCCTACATCTGTTTACAGCTGTTCTTTTGTCCCTTATAAACAACTCCTAGCATCTCTCCCCTACAGCGGTCTAATCTCTGAAAACTGGACATAAACCAACACCTAGAACCCAAGGTAAATAATGCTCCCTATACTGGGGTAACTCTGCTTCTTTGCCCTTTATATCTCATACATATCCATGGTTGTGATGTGCCCCATGCAGATAAGGCATTTTTGTACTCTAGTAGCTCTGCTTAGTGACTGTTAATGTATAAAATATCTTATTTCCTTTCTATTTTGACTTAATAGTTAAAACTACCTGCTATCTATGTAACGTGCATTGTTGTCCTCTATCCAATAACTAATAATAGTTAAATAATGTTTTTATAAGATTTTTGTGCCCATATTTTCTTTTACTGTAACATTTTCCAAACTTAGTAGTATGCATTCTGCATGGAGATTTTCACCCATGGGCCAACACTGAAAAGGAACCTCATGTCCAGTAGGGCTATCATGGTGAACAAATCCTTATAGATAAATAAATACAATACAATAAAGTGAGAATGGTTCTGGAAAAAGGCATCACATTTATAAATTAGCCAACATCTCTGTATGATACATACATACATACACTCACAGAGAAACACACACACACGCGCGCACACACACACACACACACACACACACACACACACACACACACACACACACACACACACACATAGTGTTTTACATGCTATAAGATTCTGCTGCTTATCAAAACATGCAAAACTACTGTAACATCAAGGCTTGGCATTATACCCAATAAGGGAAGATAGATCTGGTTGCCATGAATTATGTTTATTAGATTTCTATAATCTGCCCTAGCATACTGCTGAAACATTTCAATGAGCCAGACCAGAGTTCCCGAGTAATTCCTAAAGTGTTGCATTTTTATCTAGCAGGTCTTACCCAGTTCATAACAATGAGAGTAAAATAAAGCTGTGTTTTTTTTTTTTTTTTTTTTTTTTTAGCCTTGCATTCAATGAGTACAGAGCTAGGAGTGGGTGAGTGTACTAATGGCATTGCACAGTGATCTGTGTGAATATAATCACATTTTTAACTTATGCTTTTCAGGAGGATATGCAGGCCACAGAGACATTGTTTAAGCTACAGTTAGTGTGAGGGTTACTTACAAAAAAATCCACAAATGCCTGCATAAACAATGCTTTTCACAGAAGTGCAGAAACCCCCAAGACAGTTTGTGAATGCAAGGCAATTCAGAATGTCTGGTCTGAGTTAAAAATGTAATTTCCCCAGCTTGTAACTAAACCGCCACACTGAAACAAGTGCTGAAATAAATAAATAAATAAATAAATAAATAAATAAATAAATAAGTCATGCAACACCATATCTGAACACAACCCAAACACAGCATACCAAGCAAGTTAACCAATTTCAGGTTGCATGAAATCATTTGTTTCTGCCCTGTTGTTAACCTTACTCTTGTTTTTCATATATTCCCTGTAAAATGTTGCAATACCTCCTGCATCTTGTGTACTATAGCCCTTCCCACTACTAATGCAGGGCCTGACACTATTTATACATTTGTTGTTGAACTGTATTGCTGGTGAACAACAATGTGGCAATTATTCATCAATGTAACCTGGAAAGAAATGTGATATTTGTACAGTAAATTGCATTAGTTCAGTGCCGGGGAATAATTTAGTAGAATAGCATTTTGACCATACCCCACACCCCACAGCAGATAGCGTTCAGAGAAAAACACTATAATGGGTGTCAGTTGATCTGGTTAAAGTACCATATAAGTGCTCCTGCAAATCCTAAGTAGACAGAAAATGTAGCACATCATTGAAAACTTGTAGTGAGTGAGTGGGAGTAGCATCATCTGAGAGTACTATTAGTACTACAGCATAGCTGATACTGGAAGGAGACACATAAAGTGCATTGTCCATTTTAACCAGATCTAAACAGCATGTATAATATGATACTCCAAACGTACTTCAATAAAATACTACAGCACCACCTGCAGGTGCTATGACGATAACATAGCACAATTAATACTTGGATGCAAAAAGTAACTTATCTTGTGATATCTGTACAAATCTGACGCTTGTTGAATGTATAATAAATTGCATTAGAAGACGTCAATAGTAAAGTTCTGAAATACACACCACACATACATACCTATATATAGATATTATGTGGTCTATAGAATTTAGAGGTAGACTGGTGTCACAGCTACAATGTAGTGTCATTTTCTAGAGGCAAAAAAAAACATTTATTCAGGTTGCGCTGAGGCACAAAAACAAATATTCCACAAAAGTAATGGCAAGGCATACACCTATATATCAAGCTAATGCATTAGCTACTTATCAGCATAGTTTGTGTCTTTAGTTCTCAACATATTATAACTTCAGTGCTAATAAACTGACAGCTACATTACAAAATGCATTCCTTAACTATGGAATTAGATTCTCACAATCAGATGTTAATCATTAACTACCTTCCAAAATAATCTTGATACATTTGTGGGAAGGAGAACTATTAACATGAGATTACGGCAATCAAGTTCCTAGAAGACCAATGGATCAAAAGATTCGCAATCAAATCCTTCGACCTAATAATATACACCGTATTTCATTTATATGTCATAGAGGGACTAAAAGAGAGAGAGATACTCAGATCTGTATCACCATCTCTCTCTGTTAACTAACAAGGGAGTTATACTCTTATTTTAAAGCCAGTAATTCTTCTCCTTTATAGCTTTACATGAAAAATAAAACAAAACATGGCAGTTATTTTTTCAGTAAGAAGACATCCAACAGACAAATCTTTATAAGGTCTATATCAATTAGTAAACACTGCTTGTTAACCTGTAACAACAGATAACATATATTCAGTTATATGTGCATTTAATATATTCTCCAAATATTCTTCTAGAATTTGCACCTTACCAGTTATTAAGAATGTAAGAATCAATAATTTAGTTTAATTTAGTGCTGTAAATATTCACATGTCCATTTAATTTGGGTAGGAGCTTCAAGGCAGAGAAACACTCAGAAAAGTAGGCCTTACGTCTAGATGCATGAATATGCCCAGTCACTGCCCACATAGTCATGATCATAATATCCTCCTTACAAAACTACTGAACATGGGACATACACACATAATGAGACAAGTGTCACATTCAGTGACATTACTTCTCCAGTAACAATGCTCTGTCCATGCATGCATTCATTCAGTCATTTGTTTAGGTTTATAGGTTCATAGGTTCATAGGTTCATAGGTTCATAGGTTGGTACTAGGCTATCAGCCCTAGGGCCTATACAAGCCTAGCCATAACAATTCCCTGGCTATTTCTTCCCACATTATTTACTTTCCTGGACCCCTGTCTAGCAGGGCGACTGACGTGATCCCTGGGGTGAATTTCCTTTCTCCCATCCAATCGTCAAGGTTCCTCTTGAAGAGGTCCAAAGAGGCACTCTGCTTGACATGTATGGGCAATCTATTCCAGAGTCTGGGGAGTCTCTGGGTCAGGAACCTATCCCTCCAGCATGTTTTGTTTATTGTGATGACAAGGTTTAGATCCCTGGAGCGTGTAGCTCTGAGGGATTGGGATTTCTTTAAGTGTAGCATGTCCAACAGCTCTGGGTTTGACATGGCCTTGTATGTTAAGCAGAGATCGCCTCTGAGTAGACGATATGTGACAGAGTATAGCTGGAGTTTTTAAGGCGGTCAGCATAGGGCATCTGCTTTAGGCCTGTGATTCTTTTAGTGAGGTATTTCTGAGGCCTTTCCAGTTGTTGCAGATGTCTTGAGAGGTACATACCAAATGGGGCGTTGTATTCTATAATGGGTCTAATGAGGGATGAGTACAGTGGGACAATGACCTCCTTTTTCTGGATGAAAAGCCCTTCGTGATGAGGTGTGCCACATAGAAGGATTTCCTGACTGCTGTGGCGATGTGGTTATCGAAGGTGAGACCACTGTCCACCTGTGTCCCTAAGTCTCTTATCACACTTTCTGTGTTTAGTGTACTGCCACCTATATGGTAATTCATGGATACATGTTTTTTCCCAAAGGGGATAACAATACATTTCTTGGCATTGAGCTTGAGCCCATGGCTCTGGCAACAAGCATCTGTTTCTGTAAGGCCATTTTGTAGAGTATCCACATCATTTGGGGATTCAATAATGGCTCCCAGTTTGCAGTCATCTGCAAACTTTGTTAGCCAGAGTCCCTTAGTGTTGACCTGTACTTCAGAGAAGTAGATGCCAAACAAGAGCGGCCCCAGGACTGAACCCTGAGGTACTCCACTTGTCACTTGTCTGGAGCTGGATTTGGAGTCGGCTACTTTTACAGTGTGGGTTCTATCAGTAAGCCATTTAGCAACCCATTGGATGACATAGGGATTAATGCCCAACTTAGTAAGTTTATCTAGGATTCCAGAGTGGGGGATGGTGTCAAAAGCCTTGGCAAGGTCTAGATAGGCTGTGTGGACCACCTTACCCTTGTCCATGGCTCTGGAGACTGATTCAAAGAAGTCAATCAGGTTCAGGAGACAAGATCGGCCCTTCACAAACCCAAACTGGGTGGGGGCCAGTGTTTGAAGGTTGCCAATGTCTTTGTTTATAAGTTCCATGATAATACGCTCCATGGCCTTGCAGATAAGGCTTGTCAGACTGATGGGACGGTAGTTTCCGGGATCCAGGGTGGATCCCCCCTTGTGGATTGGGATAACTGTAGCTCTGCACCACTCAGTGGGCACGAAACCTGAGGTGAGGCTATGATTAAACATGACACTTAGGTGAGGTGCCAGTTCATGTTGTAGTTCATGTAGTACACAGCCCGGGATGTCATCTGGTCCCATGGATGCTGTATTCTTGGCTTTAGAGAGTGCGTTTTGTACCTGTGTGGCCGTTATTACTGGAATTTGGCAATCTTCCGGTATTGAGATGGGCCATTTAGGGGGTGAGAGGGGGGTGAAGTTGGCACTGAATTGATCTGCCAGGATATTGGCAATATCCTTTGGATCAGTATATTTAATGCCATTCTGTTTTAGCTCAGGGCAGATCTGAGCATTGCCATTTAGATTCTTGACATAGTTATAGAATGCTTTGTGGTTGTCTTTGGAATCTTTGGCAAATTTATTTTCGTAACTAGCTTTGGAGGATTTTATGAGGCATCTCAGTTTCTTACTGAGGCCAGTAAGGGAGTTTTTTTGCATCCTGGGATTTTCCTCTTTTCTGCAAAAGTTTCTTCCTTTTGTTGTAAAGTTTGTTTATGGCAGGGGACCACCAGATTGGCTTCCTTTTTTTGGATGAGAGCATTTTGGTTCTATTTGGGATGGCACGATTCATGCATGAGTGGATGTGCTCATGCAGTGCCTTAGTGTAGGATTCAGCAGTTGAACTTTCAGTTCCCGTCTGCATGGGTGTTATGAAGTTTGTCACTTCTGACTTGAGTTCACAGGAGGTTACTAGGCTAACGGCTATAGAGCCCTTACAAGCCTAGCCGTACTTATCCCAAGTTGCCCCAATTGTGGTTAGGTGAGTGAAATTCACAGAGACATGGGTCTATGGTATTTCCTCTGTCCAGGAGGGACATGGGTACTACCCCAGGAGTGAATTTGTGATCACCCATCCATTGATCTAGGGTGCATTTGAAGAAGGTCAGGAAGGGACTCTGTTTCATGTGAACTGGGGGCTTGTTCCAGGGAAGAGGCAGTCCTTAGGAGAAGTGTCTATCTTTTTAGAATGACCTGTTCATGTCACAGGCTAGGTTAAGATCCATGGAACAAGGGACTCTCCTGCAGTTTGATTTACAAATGTGTAGCATTTCCATCAGGACCAGGTCAGAGACTGCCCTGTAAGCCAGACACAGGTCACCACTTAGTAACCTGTAGGAGACCGAATACAGTGACAGGGCTTTCAGTCTTTCTTTGTCAGACTTGTTTTGTATATCCTGTAATTTCTTGGTGAGAAACCTCTGTGGTCTCTCCAACTGTTGCAGGTATCTGGTGAGGTGCATGAAAAAGGAAGCATTGTACTCAATTATTGGTCTGATGAGGGCCAAGTATAATGGAATTATGACATCTATCTGTTAAGCAGGTAGGAGGTCTGGTCAGACAGTTTGTTAACCGGACAGATAGGTTGGTCAGATCAAATGTTTAGAACCATGATCTGGGCTCTTTTCAGAGCAGCAGTAAACAAGGAATTGGCACCACAACAATGTGACTGAGTAGATTTATGCTTGCCATTTACTTTGGAGATGAAAAGTAGACCTAGCCTCACCGCCATTGTTCATGATTGAAGTGTATGTTCTCTGCTGTCCAACTGTTCTAGCAACCTTTTGCAGATCTAGTATGGAACCAATTGGCACACTATAAATGCACTCCATACATCCTACATGTTTCTTCTTATAATATCATCACATTCTTACTAGTCAAGATCTCTTCCCACCACCTTGTATTAAGACTGAGAGCTACTGAAGCACAGATCTGTTCATACCTCCTGTGTTTTATTCTTGCATAGATAAATAGATTTTTTTGAAAATCTAGAAATGCATGCAGTATTAATTTCTCTACATGCTGGTCCAACGATTCCATGTCAGAAACACAAGTATCAAATGTTTAAATTTTGAAAAGGAAAATTAAAAGTTAATTTGAATTCAGCATTTATATGGAAGACAAAGCTCCTATACAGGACAGTTTCACACTCTGTCAGACCATGTTTAATATAATGAAATACAAAGGCTCTACATTTCAGGGAAGTAACCTCTAGGGACATCATGTAAAGAGGATGCAATTTTGTCTTTTTTTTGTCCATGTTTCCACATTGCAGTCCTTCCAATAGTCCCTCTGCATGTGCAAGTCATGCAAACACTGTAATGCTTGCTTCGTATTCACTTTTTACTTATTTCATCAAAAGGAAGATGCATTAAAAATAGACGCAGAATTTACATTTTTTCTACACATACAGCCATATACCTTTAAAAGTAATAAACACAAGTCATAATAACACACAAAGAGATAGAAAACTGAAGTTGTTGTTGTTTGTCAAGTAAAAAAAAAAAAAAAAAAACAAACACCCAGAAGATGCTCAACAGAAAAGACATTATGCAATGCATGGTAATTACTAAATGTGCATGCTGATTGGACAAACCAGTCAGTGGGCTCATTATAAATCAAGCGCTCCTCAGAGGAACAAGTGCAGTCAGTTAACATTCTTTTTCCATGCTGCTAAGTGGAGATTAAAAACAAATAACTAACAGCTAACTACTCCATGGAGTAGAACAATACGACACAATACATAAAAATCACTCACAAATTCTGATGCCATGATCACCACTACAAAAATCTCCATGTCATATATTGCATTACCTGTTGAAACACAGATGTCAGCTATAATTTACTGGCTTCATTTCTCAGTCATTTGCCAGAAAACAATGGTTTATTTGAAAAGCAGACTGCAGATTCTGTGAAAGTCTACTCACACCATATAGACTCTTCACAAGAATAAAAAAACAGAGGAAAAAAAACAAAACAGCAGAAATTGTAATGTACTGGGCAGCCATGGAGCATGCCCAGTATTTACCATGGATGCTCCAGACTACCAAAAGACATTTGACCTTGTGATCAAACCACACCAACCAGGGGTAAATCCTCCATTACCTACTCCCAGTCATTGATTATTTTTAAATAATACACAATCTAGGTGTAGGTTAAGCATGAAACAACATATACCTTGATGTGTGCAGTCACTTAGGTTTTGCTCTTGGAACCAGGTTCTAGCAGTCATAAATAAATCCAGACATCACCCATACCTAAGTAATATATTATGGTTATATTATATAATGGTGCGAGTTACACAGCAAAGAATGCTTAGTGCTGATTGTTTTAACATTTCTTTTCTAGGAGATTAGACTGACTATTAAGTAAAAAAGCAACTGTTGCTTAGCATGGAAAAGTAAAGAAATACTATTGTCTTTTATTCAAAAAGAAGCAGTGAAAGAAAAAAAAAACAAGTTGAATACTTCATAGCAATAAACTCAGTTAAGCTACTTAAACCTTTTTGGATGTTAAAACTAAGTTATAATCTATACATTTTGTTCCTTTTTGTAAAGTTAAACAGAGCATAACATGTAAAGCCAACTCCTTTCATGATACACACACACAAAAAAAAAAAAATGATGTTCCTAATGGGCACCTTCAAAACCACAAAGTTTCCAGATAAGGAATCTCAATGGAGTGCTGATATTTCATTAGTGTATATATATATATATATATATATATATATATATATATATATATATATATATATATATGGGTCTGTTTTGTTTCATTGAATCTCATTTCACTGAATTTCATTTCACCCGACCACATCGCTAAAAACACAAATTACTGAAAATTAATTTCACTGAATCTCATTTCACTGAACTGCAGTTAGTATATATGGCACTGTGTAGAGTACTGTAAGGCAAGTAAAAGGTATATGCTCTTTTCCCCATTGTAGTGCGATCCTGGAGTTAGTATATATATATATATATATATATATATATATATATATATATATATATATATATATATATAATTGGGGAGTGGGGCATAGCCCCCACCTTGTTTGTTTTAATTTGTTTTTTACCAAAAACATCAAAACAATACATTTTAAACAATAGACATGCATAGTTGCAACACCAATGACTAACTGGCTTCAAAAGACAATATGTACTCAAACTAAGTGGAGGGATACGCCCCTCACATCCCCCCAATGTGGGGGGCTTTGCCCCTCGCAGCCCCCCCTAACTATATATACTAACTCCAGGATTGCACTAAAGTGGGGAAAAGGGCATATACCTTTTACTTACCTTACAGTATTCTACATGCTGCCACTAACAGCAGTTCAGTGAAATGAGTTTCAGTGAAATGAGATTCAACAAAACAAAGTAGACCCATATATATATATATATATATATATATATATATATATATATATATATATATATATATATATAGATATATATTAGAATGGCTCTGCATACTACTGTGCTAATATTCACTATAGTTATTAACAAAGAGTACCTTAAATATTCTTGTTAGAGATTAAATCGGTTGTATACCCATGACCCTGAAGTAGACTAAATAGATAACTGCAAAATAAATAAATGGTTAAAACCATCGTTATTGGATGCATAATTAATTTTACACCTGTATGCTACTGGTAAAGCAATGGAAATGGAAACTTTCATTTATTTGCAAAGAAGATAAAACTTGCATCCAAGCATCAGTCAGGAAATGGCATCATCTCTCTGTCCATTTGCTGTTTTTATAATTGTAGCTTTTCTCCTAAAATAACATTTCCCAGCTGGTAAGTTATCTATGTACCTTTTATGATACAGTATTCTAGGATAGAGCTGCCTGAGCATAATGTGTGGTAGGAACATTTTGTTGTGTTGGGTTAATACTTCAAAAGATTTTAATATCATTTAAACAATACAAACTGCACCATGCGGACTATAGGATATGTAATTTTATTCCAGAACAATGAAATTCTCCAAATATAAAAATGTTAAGCGCTTTCATCAATAAAAAATAACTTCCTCAGAACACATAGTACTAAATCAATTAACATTATATACTCTCCATGTTCAACAAATTAAACAATTACACTTAATTACACCCTTAAAGTAAAATGTCATGCAGAGTTGTAGATATTTAAAACAAATAATTAAAAAAATGCTGGTTAAAAAACATTCAAATTCCACTGTTATTAATGCATAAATTAACTACTTACTATTTTAATGTTGATTTATTTTAATCTATTTGCCCTCTGTTTTAAAACTGGAAGAATTGATAAATGATCATTAAGACCAGGGGGGAAGTTAGAAGTTAATCTAAGCTGCCACATTTCATTTAATATCATTTAAACAACCTAATAGCTAGCCATTGTGGAAAACTGACAAGTACATAACAAGCCAGCAAGAAGACCTTCTCTGAAAACAGTATCAGATTTTAACAAAAGTGTCTACTTTTATTTGCCATTTTGTAACAGCAATATCTAAACCAGCTATGTGTAACATTGGAATTTACTCATAGTGATGTGAATGTACTCTTAAGGCTTCATCTCTGGAAAAAAAAAGAAAGGCTTTAAAAGATTACACAAAGAAAGAACCATGTGAAAGGGGGTACATATATAGAAACTGATAGTAATAAGCTCATGTGCCCCAAACCAGAACAATAACTACAGCAGAAGCTTACTTTGCATTTGTGACAACACTTCAGCAACAATTTGTCCCTTTTCAGGTCACACTAAAGTTGTGTATTTACATATTAGTTTATTTTTTGAGTTTCTTGTCTGCATCAACTTAAAAGGAATTTTTGTGGTTGTCTGCTCACTGTCGTTGTATTGTTATGCATTTTTGTGCCATTCATATTCCTTTTGATATAACATCTAGAGTTAACATTGTATTAATTATGTAAATTGCATAGTGCCATTCCATCTCTCTTGTTTTAATATCTATTGTTAATGCACTGTCTTGCTCTTGTAGGCCGGGTCATGGCTGGAAAGGGTACTTGGACACTGGTTTGTTCTTTGGATTTGCTTAGTTACTGCTTGGACTACATTACCTATCTGATGAAAAAGTTGTAAATAAATAAATAAGTAAATAAATAAATTATAAAAGATAGGGCTGAAGGCCTGTGAGGGACAGAGACTGATTAGACAAGTTTGTTCTTGCAGTTTAGCACTAAGAGTTAATACTCTGAGCTGCTAATGAGCTTCGACCTGTATCCCTGAGTTTGATTCCTACCATCTCCATTTGTGCACTGTGTAACTAAGGAAATTACTTTGCCAAACAAGGTTTTCAGGTCATCACTGAGATGAAGCACGTGTGCTTAGTGGGCTTATCTAGCTGATATACATCCATCCATAACTAACTAAATAAATAGGTTCATAGGTTCATACTAGGCTATCTTCCCGAGGGCATTTACAAGCCTAGCCCATAGTTTTGTGGCTTACACCACCCCTTTAGTATGGGGAACTATACCCATTATTTTGCTGTGCCTCTGTCGAGCAGTGACACTGAGGTAATCCCTGGGGTATATCTGCGATCTCCCATCCATTGGTCAAGATTTCTCTTGAACAAGGCCAGCGAGGTGCTCTGCCTCACATATACCGGGATTTTGTTCCACAGCATAGGGAGTCTTTGGGTGATGAATCTATCCCTCCAGCACGTCCTATTAATAGCCGTGTCGAGGTTTAAGTCTCCCGCCCTTGTGGCTCTGACTGATCTAGATTTTTTGAGGTGAAGCATATTCATCAAATCTGGGTTTGACATGGCTTTGTATGTCAGGCAAAGGTCACCTCTGAGCAAGCAGTAAGCGACTGAATAGAGCTGGAGTTCTTTCAGTCGGGCAGCATAGGACAGATTTTTGAGACCCTTTATCCTTTTGGTGAGGAACTTTTGTGGCCTCCCCAGCTGCTGCAAGTGTCGGGTCAGATACATTCCAAATGGGGCATTGTACTCAATCATTGGTCTGATGAGTGATGAGTATAGGGAGACTATGACCTCCCTTGATCTAGATGTGAAACCCTTCATGATAAGGTGGGCAATGTAGAAGGTCTTCCTAACTACTTTAGCTACATGGGTGTCGAATGATAGGCTACTGTCAACCTGGGTCCCCAGGTCCCTGATAACTTCTTCTGTGCTCAGTGGATTGCCACCTATATGGTAGCTAGGGGTAACCTTGTTTTTCCCGAAGGGTATGACTATGCATTTTTTGGCATTTAACTTTAGGCCATGGCTCTGGCACCAGTAATCCATTTCTGTGAGACCCTTCTGAAGGATATCTGTGTCAGATGTGTTTTCGACTATGGCGCCCAGTTTGCAGTCATCTGCAAACTTTGTCAGCCATAACCCTCCTGTGTTTGCTTGTACTTGGAAAAGTAGATGCCAAACAAGAGTGGGCCCAGGACTGAGCCCTGTGGGACACCACTTGTGACAGGCTTTGAGTCTGACATGGCGCCAGCAACTCTGACCCTGTGGGTTCTGTCACTCAGCCAGTTTGCAACCCATCTTGTGATGTATGGGTTAACATTTAAGCTGATGAGTTTTTCAATGATACCCAGTGGGGTATTGTATCGAAGGCCTTCACCAGATCGAGGTAGGCTGTATGAACTGCCTTTCCTCGTCAATGGCTTTGGTGACTGTTTGAAAAAGTCAACCAAGTTTAAAAGGCATGATCTGCCTTTGACAAAGCCAAACTGGGTTGGATCCAAAGTCTGCAAATTCCCTATGTCTTTATTTATGAGGTCCATTATGATCCTCTCCATGGCTTTGCAGATAAGGCTTGTCAAGCTAATGGGCCGGTAATTTCCAGGGTCGGTGGAGGCACCGCCTTTGTGAAGTGGGACCACAGTTGCAGTGCGCCACTCACTGGGTACGTATCCAGAGGTGAGACTATGATTGAACAGCTGTCCTAGCTGTGGGTTTAATTCCT
The DNA here is from genome assembly GCF_019279795.1 of Protopterus annectens. Lineage (NCBI taxonomy): Eukaryota > Metazoa > Chordata > Ceratodontiformes > Protopteridae > Protopterus > Protopterus annectens. Next base: position 600,572,485 of record NC_056734.1, on the reverse strand, counting down.
CGTTGAGTTCGTGGAGCACACAGCCGGGGACACCATCAGGTCCCATGGATGCTGTGTTTTTTGCTTTGGAGAGAGCAGTTCTCACTTGAGCGTTAGAGATGTTTGGGGGGCTGCAATCGTTTGGTATAGATATCTCTCCTTTTGGGGGGGGGGGAGTTTGCACTGAACCTGTCAGCCAGTATGTTGGCAATGTCTGTAGGATCAGTAATCTTCACATCATTTTGAACTAGTTCTGAGCATATCTGGGTGTTTCCTCCCAGGTTTCTAACATAGCTAAAGAAGGCCTTATGATTGTCTTTTGAGTCTTTAGCTATTTTTCTCTCAAAATTTGCAAATAATTGCAAGTCCAGGTTTCAGATGGTACTAGTCTAACAGCAAGTGATAGAGTAAGCAAAATTAATTGACACAGCAAGTAATGGACGTGATACTGTATTATAATAAAACACAGTAATTACATAATTTTGTAATTAACACAGGTTTATAAGAACACAGCTTAAGAGCTTAATGGAGTTGGCACTTGCTGGGTATATGCTTTTTGTGTATAATGAACTGTAAGTATTGATAAGTTTTATTTCAGAACTAGTTTATTTGATCATGTTAGTAACATGTTTATAGAGCGGAACAGCCCACATATTCATTCATATACTGAACCATTAAGACCCTCTTTATACAAGGTAAATATAATGCTCTAACATCGTATTGCTTTCTACGTTGAGAAAATAAGTCAGTTGCATTTTTGTGTGCTTTGTTGGGGGTTGGAATAATATTTTTTCAAGCAACAGATAAGGTGGTTATTTTCTGCTTGTCTTTTAAATTCAGAAATAGAAACAAAAGTAAGTAGGTTTATTAATAGTCTCCCTTTTACTGCCCATCTTTCTCCATGCAATATTCTAATTTCACTTCCTGCTTATTTTTTATGATGGCTACAATTAACTCCATCAAAAAGAAATCCCCAAGAAGTACAAGACTCACACTTCAGCACTGACTGCACACATCAGGCATAGGATATCCCCCACAGGTCTGATCCCTACAAATAACACAAACTTTACATATGATTTGGCCAACTTCAAATTGCTAGTCTGAGCATATAAAACAATCACACTATATGTCTAACATTATATAGCTGTATGCTAGGAATAACTCACTGGCATACTGCTAAGATCTCAGTCTCATATCCCCAGGGTCTGATGTTCAGTCCTGTATACTGGTTATTGCCTGTGTAGTCTTTTTTCACATTTTTTTATGGCTAAATGAGCCTTCTTAAGATATTCTGGTTTCTTCCTGTTTCTCAAAACATACTGGTCTGCTGGCTACACAAATATTCAAATATATTTAGGGATTTACTTTGCCATCAATAAAAAGGATGAACGACAAAAGGACCATGCAAATTTAAGGGCATTTCCTTTCCCAGTTTCACTAGATGCTTATAAAATTAGACAGTCAGTAAGTAATAATTGTAAAATTATACTTGGCAATAAGTGCTTGTCTTCTGTTACTGGCACAGAATCCAAATTTACTTATAAGAAAAGTTATAATCTTAAGAATTTATTTGAAAGAACACAAGTTACTTCGAATTAAAATAAATGTGAAATCTTTAACTGTCAAAATTGTAAATGCTGTAGATATATAAATGAAGGGTGTAACATCATTTTAAAACAGTCACAAAAACAGATTTTGGCCAAAGGAATGTTTACTTGTAATTAGTATGATTGTTTATCTTGCCACCTGTGGTGAGTCCTGTGATGGCTTTTATATAGGAAAAACTACTAGGAAATTATCCAAGAGAATTTATGAGCAGATTTTAGCTATTAAAAGCAAAGACTTACAAATGCGTTAGGGAAGCATCTTTCTTCTTGTCAATATTTTCATAAATTTTCTTTGTTTGTGATGGATTAAGTAGTTTATTGGTTATATGGTGGGGATTTAAATAACAGGCTTGAAGTAAAAGAAGTTGATTGGCAAATAATGTTGCAAGCAAATAAAAGTTCAAGTCTAGATGAAAGTATTAATATTAAGTGTTTGTTAAAAACATTATGTATGTAATGTTTTTTTCATGACTCTGCTTATCTTTTTATACAAATTTGTAATTTTTTTTTTTATTGTTTAGTGAAGTATTGAAGTCATCATGTTTATTCAATTCTCTTATAGGTATATATGCTGTTTTTAAACTGTATTAGCTCTGATGAAGTTCTATTAAGCTGAACAAAAGTGCTTAGCTTACAAATGGTTATTGAATGGTGTTTTTGAAAACTCCTTTTGAAAGTTTATTCTGCTGGGATACCAATTCTTATAACCACACAGTATCAACAATTGCTTTTTGTTGTTTGATAAATGCAGCTTCACAAGAAACATAGCAACAATGTTTAATCTGCGTTTGTTCAACAAGCATGACGAGTTCATACTGAAAAGGTGGTGAAGGGTAAAAAGAGACAGAAAGGGGGGAAGTCCTATCCAACTGCCACAAAAATCAACAATTAAACAATGTCTCCAGCCTTATGAAAATATTAAATTATTTTGTAACATGAATCAGTCTACATACTGTCGATACTGACAAAATTAGAAATATAAATCTGTTTCATAGACTTGCTAATACAAAGAATGCCATCTCTAATACATATGTGTAGTACAGAAATTTTCTGAAACTTCTGATGGTGATTTATTTGTATAATTTTATCCCATCTTCATCTAAACTGTGCAGGCACACATCTCTAAATCTTCATCCTATCACCCCAAACTGAAAGTTGTATGTAAGATTTTATTTTCCCACATATCATAACATTTAAAAAAATGCTCATCTCAGCACAAAGTATTATATCTGTCTCGTCTTAAAGCCTTATTTTCAAATATTGACATTGCGCAGTAAGTATTATGGCCATGTGTTTGTGGTTCCACTGTCTTTTCTGTTGAATAAATATTTATTGTAAACAAATTCCTCAGCTTGTACGGACCAATTGCTGTCATTCCATACACAAACTGCAACTTCTACAACACTGTGCACCCTAGTAAGACACAGAAATTCCAGAAACACTTTCCAAGAAAATGACATTATGTACCTGAGTAATGCTGAATTTACATTTAACAGAAAAACTAAAACCATAACAAAAATAGGCCATGTGCACATTAAAGCAGTAGCAATGCAGCTATGTGAGTACTACTGTATTTTAGAGTGTGCTTGGCTATTATTTGGAAGAAAAGTAAAATCACCCAGAATCTCTCGGTACATTCGTGGCACTGGTGCTCTTGGCTGCCAGCCATGGAGATATTGTGCTGTAACAATAAGATTATGCTGCTTACATTATAGATTCTTGGAGCCAGCCATGGAGATACTGTGCTGTAACAATAAGATTATGCTGCTTACATTATAGATTCTTGGAGCCAGCCATGGAGATATTGTGCTGTAACAATAAGATTATGCTGCTTACATTATAGATTCTTGGAGCCAGCCATGGAGATATTGTGCTGTAACAATAAGATTATGCTGCTTACATTATAGATTCTTGGAGATGCTTAGCCTCTACCTGCAGTGGATATAAAATCGGCAGGCATATCCTACGGTAAATGGAAGCAGGGCAGTAACATGCAGCAAACGTTATATGTCCAGTACGCTTACTAAATAATTAAACTATTTGATATGAAGAAGGTTTAAAAGGCAGCAGGACTTAAATGAGCTATGTAATGTCTGAGTGAGAAAGATTGGGTAGATCATAAGTGCTGTATAATGTTTGCAGCTGGGAGTCTGTCAGCATGGTTTGTGATGTAAAATGCTTGCGACTAGGATTGAGTTGGTGTGGTTTGTTTAAATTTATATAAATGCATTACTGCTTATGTAGTAAGTGATGGTATACTAAAGATGTTTCTTGTTTAAAAAACAAAAATACAGGAAATGAATAATTTATGTAATGTTGCTTATGTTATATGATATATAGCAATATATGTGAAGTATAATGTTCTGTTAATACAGTTTGATTACTTCTCTTTGAATGTAAATTTGCCTATGTGGCAAGTGATAATTCGATAAAGGTGTTTGAAAAAAAAAGAACGAGAGTGTCTAGTCACAGCTGTCTCTTCAAAACAGGCTCAAACTGATAATGGTTCTTGCTTTCAAGACTGCTAACATTCCATGTCAAAACCTGTTATATCAGAGGGCAGGTAATTATGAGGAAAGTGTGACATGAAACCTACACAAAGTCCCACTAACTGGACAGACTTTGAAGTATCCCTACTTGTTCACCCGATATTATAACATCTTCCTTCTGTAGCGCACAGGGCAGCTTGCTGAAGACGAAGAATGGAAATTTAAACTTAGCGTACAAGTCAAACGTCAGAAAAGCATGCCTTCCATTATTAATATTTTACTGCACGTCTAGTTGTTAAAGTAAAGTTCATATAACCCCATACTAACAGCTAGCAACTGTCATTATTTCCTCTAATAAACATCACTAGCCATACTATAGCTGAAGGAGGAGGAAGGAGAAATGGGTAAGGAGGGAGAAAGAAGGCTCTCCATATTAAAACAAAAATTATATATTTGATAACAAACATTGCCTCTACCCTAATATAAAACATCCCCTCCCTACCTTATTCCTCACTTACTGTAATTTTGTCACATATGAACAATGCTAAATTCTTAGCAGTGTTTGAAGTCTAGCGAAAATATATGTAGGCTTCTTTGAACAAGTTCAGCATGTACAAGGCCTCGATACATACCATAGTGCCATGTTCAATGCCTGATTATTTGCTTCTTCATAGTGTAGTTTGATTGCTCCCTCCATGGCATCTTGGGAAGCTGTTGTTGTTACCCAGATCCCTATCACTGCTACTGTACATATAGTATGGTGGCAGAACGTCTTCATCAGATATCTCATTTAATGTATCACAAAGACTATAGGGTTCAGAGTATTCTATGAATGCATAATGCTTATCCTGAATCCACAAACATAATTTGTGAGGACCTTTCTAAGTAAACTTCAATCCATTGTGCCTTAAAAGTCTAATCAGTGGACTTAATTTCCTATTCTACCTGTAACCCTTACAGAAAAGCTGCTGTGAATTCAAGCAATGGGAAACTTCATGCAGTTCTGAGAATATACTGTCTAGTGTATCCAGCATTTCTTTTTTGGGCACAACATTTTAAGGCCCGTAGGCATCATTTTCAGAAGTATGATGACAGTACTCTAACAGAAGCTTACAGCAGCTAGTAAAAGGGATTACTATGGTTCATTGTCAGCTGTAAAATATTTGTACTCTAAAATAAGCCCACACCAGCTGTCACAAGGGATTGCATAGGTATCACCTTACATGCATGCTACATATGCACTACACAGTATCTATCAACTGTGCAAGGATGACGTCATTTTGTAGCTGGTCTTACATTTCAGCTACTTTGTAATTATCTTCACTCCTGAATTTTAGGGCTGTCATGATAAACCCAATGACATCAGAACCTATATATAGGTCTGCTACCAGCCCAATAACAGAAGCAACGTACACTTTTGTAATTAAATGTATGTTTTGTTTAGTTTTTTATACTTTATGCAACATGTACATTAGAGAACATATGCAGGCGATTGTCAAGGATGCTGGACTATGTATTTATTCTGTTGGTGAATATGTTGCTTGTGTATGGACCAGAAACATCCCAATATAATTGTGTTTCCCCTAACATTATATACAAGATGTGTTTTCCTTAATAATACATGTGAGGAAGACTGGTACCTCTATTAATGCCTGCATAGATTTTAAGGGGAGGATTGTTAAGTAGTGTGCCAGCCCCTCTTTCTGCACATTATAATGATAAATACATTTTAGAGAAATTGTAAATTACTATGACATTCAAACTAAATAAATACTAAATATTTTTACTATTGCATTAAAGTATCTCTACTGCTGAAAGGTTTTAATGCAAAACAGTAAGCTAAGTGTCTCACCGTCATTCTGTAGACTGCCATTTGGTGAAAAGCAAATTTGCTACTAAAGTCTCCTATTTACATTAAGGTCACAACATGGACAAACTTTCTTTGCCATCAGTTAGATTTGCTGGTATGTTATACATAGCATTTTACATATAACAGTTCTAAAGTATGAAGAGAAGTATCAGTATGTGCCATATAATGACAAGAGGTCTGAAAGAGAAAATGTTTATATCTGAATTCCATATCTGTGCCAGAATTCCCTGATACGGATTCAAACCATATAAAATAAACAAATTATATTCATTAACATGAATAGAAGCAATGAGTTGAACGTTGTGCCATCACTACAAAGGGTGGAACCCATTTTAAATATTTAACAAATGCATTTACTTTCTAAATTGGAAAAAAATCAGCATAAAAAACATTCTAAGGACACAGGTAACTTAAAAAAAACATCTGCTTATAGAAATACAATAGTGATGTCAGGTATATATCACAACTCGTATTCATATTATGATGCAGCATATTTTGTTGACATTTAATTATTTCTATTTATTTTGCATTTGTTGTTAGGAAAGTCCAACTGGGCATGCATCTTGTTTTCAGCAGAGGCCTGGGGACAAAAGCTCCAACATATATAGTTCAATGAGTAGACTACATAATATTATCACATGAAGTGCAGTGACAAATAGCAGAATTGACATACAGGATAAATAAAAATCACACCAGAAAATCATACAGTGAATATTGAACAGCAATCATAGGATAATTATCACCTAGTAAAGTACAATCAGTAGTAATAATCAATGATAACGATGTTAAGCATTTTCAATATGGGCAAAAGAATAAGGGAAAGGAAAGGGATTTTGCAGATGGGGGAGATTAGGAACTGGAATGAAAGTAGGGAACTAGCCTATCAGAGAAGTAACTGGTGCTCTGACTAATAAGGGAAGGGAGGAATGGAAAGGAGGAAAAGAAGAGCAGGGGAAAGAGAGTGAAGAAGGGAGAAGGAAGAGAGGGGAGAGAGAGGAAGAGAAGGAGCAGGGAGAGAAAGGAAGAGAAGGAGAGGGGAGAGAAAAGAAGAGAAGGAGTGGGGAGAGAAAGGAAGAGAAGGAGCGGGGAGAGAAAGGAAGAGAAGGAGAGGGGTGAGAAAGGAAGAGAAGGAGAGAGGAGAGAAAAGAAGAAAAGGAGAGGGGTGAGAAAGGAAGAGAAGGAGAGAGGAGAGAAAAGAAGAGAAGGAGCGGGAGAGAAAGGAAGAGAAAGAGAGGGGAGAGAAAGGAAGAGAAGGAGCGGGGAGAGAAAGGAAGAGAAGGAGAGGGGAGAGAAAAGAAGAGAAGGAGCGGGGAGAGAAAGGAAGAGAAAGAGAGGGGAGAGAAAGGAAGAGAAGGAGTGGGGAGAGAAAGGAAGAGAAGGAGAGGAGAGAGAAAGGAAGAGAAGGAAAGGGGCAAGAAAGGAAGAGAAGGAGAGGGAAGAGAAAGGAAGAGAAGGAGTGGGGAGAGAAAGGAAGAAAAGGAGAGGGGTGAGAAAGGAAGAGAAGGAGAGGGGAGAGAAAGGAAGAGAAGGAGTGGGGAGAGAAAGGAAGAAAAGGAGAGGGGTGAGAAAGGAAGAGAAGGAGTGGGGAGAGAAAGGAAGAAAAGGAGAGGGGAGAGAAAGGAAGAGAAGGAGTGGGGAGAGAAAGGAAGAGAAGGAGAGGAGAGAGAAAGGAAGAGAAGGAGTGGGGAGAGAAAGGAAGAGAAGGAGAGGAGAGAGAAAGGAAGAGAAGGAGTGGGGAGAGAAAGGAAGAGAAGGAGTGGGGAGAGAAAGGAAGAGAAGGAGAGGAGAGAGAAAGGAAGAGAAGGAGTGGGGAGAGAAAGGAAGAGAAGGAGAGGAGAGAGAAAGGAAGAGAAGGAGTGGGGAGAGAAAGGAAGAGAAGGAGAGGAGAGAGAAAGGAAGAGAAGGAGAGGGGAGAGAAAGGAAGAGAAGGAGTGGGGAGAGAAAGGAAGAGAAGGAGAGGGAGAGAAAGGAAGAGAAGGAGAGGGAGAGAAAGGAAGAGAAGGAGTGGGGAGAGAAAGGAAGAGAAGGAGCGGGAGAGAAAGGGAGAGAGGGAGAGGGAGAGAAAGGAAGAGAAGGAGTGGGAGAGGAAGGAAGAGAAGAAGAGTAGAGAGAAAGCAAGAGAAGGAAAGGGGCTAGAAAGGAAGAGAAGGAGAGGGGAGAGAAAGGAAAAGAAGGAGTGGGGAGAGAAAGGAAGAAAAGGAGAGGGGTGAGAAAGGAAGAGAAGGAGAGGGGAGAGAAAGGAAGAGAAGGAGTGGGAGAGAAAGGAAGAAAAGGAGAGGGGTGAGAAAGGAAGAGAAGGAGTGGGGAGAGAAAGGAAGAAAAGGAGAGGGGAGAGAAAGGAAGAGAAGGAGTGGGGAGAGAAAGGAAGAGAAGGAGAGGAGAGAGAAAGGAAGAGAAGGAGTGGGGAGAGAAAGGAAGAGAAGGAGAGGAGAGTGAAAGGAAGAGAAGGAGTGGGGAGAGAAAGGAAGAGAAGGAGTGGGGAGAGAAAGGAAGAGAAGGAGAGGAGAGAGAAAGGAAGAGAAGGAGTGGGAGAGAAAGGAAGAGAAGGAGAGGAGAGAGAAAGGAAGAGAAGGAGTGGGGAGAGAAAGGAAGTGAAGGAGAGGAGAGAGAAAGGAAGAGAAGGAGAGGGGAGAGAAAGGAAGAGAAGGAGTGGGGAGAGAAAGGAAGAAAAGGAGAGGGGAGAGAAAGGAAAAGAAGGAGAGGAGAGAGAAAGGAAGAGAAGGAGTGGGGAGAGGAAGGAAGAAAAGGAGCGGGGAGAGAAAGGAAGAGAAGGAGAGGGGAGAGAAAGGAAGAGAAGGAGTGGGGAGAGAAAGGAAGAGAAGGAGTGGGAGAGAAAGGAAGAGAAGGAGAGGGAGAGAAAGGAAGAGAAGGAGAGGGGCGAGAAAGGAAGAGAAGGAAAGGGGCAAGAAAGGAAGAGAAGGAGAGGGGAGAGAAAGGAAGAAAAGGAGCGGGGAGAGAAAGGAAGAGAAGGAGAGGGGAGAGAAAGGAAGAGAAGGAGAGGGGAGAGAAAGGAAGAGAGGGAGAGAAAGGAAGAGAGGGAGAGGGAGAGAGAAAGGAAGAGAGGGAGAGGGGAGAGAAAGGAAGAGAAGGAGAGGGGCGAGAAAGGAAGAGAAGGAAAGGGGCAAGAAAGGAAGAGAAGGAGAGGGGAGAGAAAGGAAGAGAAGGAGAGGGGAGAGAAAGCAAGAGAAGGAGCGGGGAGAGAAAGGAAGAGAAGGAGAGGGGAGAGAAAGGAAGAGAAGGAGAGGGGAGAGAAAAGAAGAGAAGGAGCGGGGAGAGAAAGGAAGAGAAGGAGAGGGGAGAGAAAAGAAGAAAAGGAGAGGGGAGAGAAAGGAAGAGAAGGAGAGGGGCGAGAAAGGAAGAGAAGGAGCGGGGAGAGAAAGGAAGAGAAGGAGCGGGGAGAGAAAGGAAGAGAAGGAGAGGGGAGAGAAAGGAAGAGAAGGAAGTAGTAATGGATAGTTTCAGCTTGGTGTAAGAGATGTAAAGAGCCAGGAGTTAAGGAGAAATCTCTTTAGGGACTGTTTGAATATGTGACTACATGGCATTGCTCTAATATGTGTAGGAATACTGTTCCAGACCTTGGCTACTGAGTAAGAATATAGGCAGCGACCAACAGATTTTTTTGCTTTATGAATTTCAAGGAGGTGTGCCTCAGATGAGTGAAGAGGGTGATTAGGGTGGTAATGGTTAAGAATGGTGCTGGTTGCTTGGCAGGATGAGGATCTGTATACCATTTTATGAGCAAGGAGGACTTGGGTGAACTTGAGATATTGACGTAACTCAAGCCAATTTAAATATCTGAGGGTGGTGCAATGGTGGGAATTGTATGACTGGCTGCAAATCTAGCTAGTTTATTATAGCAGAGCTCAAGTTTTGATCTTAGGGTGATCTGAACATTGGTAAAAATGGGTGAGGCATATAGTAGCGAACGTAGGAGGTATGTATTGGCTAGAGTAAGTCTTGTGGAGTTGGTAAGGAATCCTTTGATTTATACAGCATGCACAGTTTTTTGTGTGTTGTTTTTATGTACTTTTGACTATGAAGATCAAATTTCAGTTGATCATTATGACCCTATGTAACTTTGTGTTTCAGTTTCAGTATTGTTGAGGCAGAATATTTTGAAAGTGTATTTTATGTTTGTTTGGGATTTGGGGAGAAATAGGAGCAGTTTGTTTTATTTGGATTTAGGAAAAGCTGATTGTCACTGAGCCAGTTTTCAATATAGTTGAAAGCCTGCTTAGTGATATATTGTAACTGGCAAGGACTATTAGATGAGTAAATGGCAGTGGAGTCATCTGCATATTGTAAATGTGTAGCTTGTTGGGAGGATGTATGTAGATCATTTATAAACATGTCAAAAAGGAGAGGGCCAAGCATGGAGTCTTGTGGGACACCTGCATTAAATGGGACAACATATGATGAAAATAGAGAGCCATTTAACTGATTGTGGCCAGTTAGATAGGTAGCTAGAGAATCAAGTGACTGTTGTACTGGAAAAGCCTAAAACAGACATTTATGAGAATAGTTTGGCATGTGAGATTGTATCAAAAACTTTAGATCTAAAAATTGGGGGAAAAATAAATTATTGTTATCTCTGGCTATAATGAGGTGGTCGTAATGCTTTAGATTGCGTTATATGCAATTTTACATTCCTCTGGTTTCAAGATTCATAATACCATTGGTGTTGCATTGCATCTTGCTTTATTATCCTGAGAACTATGACACCTGAAGAATTCACTAAAACAGTGGAAGTAAGCATTCTGAAAGTTTAATGAGCACGCTGTGTATTTTGTAGCTTGCTGACATCTTGTGGTAGAGTTAGGTATTACATGTTTGCACAACTAGTGCTTTTCTTCAAGGAAAAGTCAAACAAGAACCAGAACATGCACTTAGCTAACACAGTACGAATGAACATTTCAGATGTCTCTACATCTTATAACTTATGACAAGAAGAAAATAAAATGTATGAAAGTCAAGATAAGGAATACATTAAAAGTTGCTTATCATAATGAAATAATCTACTAAAACAGAAAGCTGTGATAATGTAATACAAAAATAAAAAAATATAATAATTTGTTTTATCTCAGCACTTAGAATTTACAACAAAGTATACAAAATTAGGGAGAGAGGAAGGGAAAAATAAATTATGAATAGTAAAAGATATTTTAGAAAGCATTGTTTAGAGAAACTAGACGAACAAAAGTAAAAAAAAAAACAGTGAGGATTATGGAAGGCTGGGAAGCAGAAAGGAGTAAATTTAAAATGAAGGTGCAAGAAGCTACAGGAAATGCTGCTGAAGGAGTGAGAAGAGAGCGAGAGAGAGAGAGTAGAGGAAGAAGGTAGATTCGACAAAGGGAAAGAAAACTCTGGGTGTGGGGATGAGGGAAAGTTATATATACACAGGTAGTAAACAGGAAGGGAAAATGGTATGGAGATGGAAGGGTGATAAATACAGCATGAAAAAGGATGAAAGACACGGCTGGATGCAGTGCTAAGCACAGCTGCAGGTGAAGCAACACAGGTAAGAGAAAAAGAATGAATTGTAAGGAGGAGTGACTAAGTGATTCAGAGACAGTAAAGTCCTTCTCTGTGTGGTAAGGGCAGAACAGAATGAGGAAATAGCCTGGTAACAGTGAGGAAGAGCTACAGAGTGACAGATAGAGCAGAGGGGTATGCAACTTTGTAAAGAAAATGGAGATCATGGAGATAAGGAAGAACTGACTGGAGCGAAGGCAGACGTTAACTACACATGCTTCTTAATAGGCAAAATGCCTGCTAACCATACACTAGACAGAAAAGGGATGGTAGACTATGTATTGTCATGATGGAATAAAGAAGGGAATTAAGAAAGAAACCAACAGAAGATGTTGGAATATAGACATTAATTCCATCACTGATGAACTTACTGGTAGCATTACATTAGACTAAATCATGTAGGGGTAGACAGCTAGACGATGCTAATATCACAGTACTAAACAAGTGAAGTCTCTGACTACAATTTTCCATACATATAATGTACGTGAATGCCTAACCAAGCTCACAGCAATTTGAAAGAGGGTATTTTATGAATTAAGGTGTAGCACATTCTACAGAAAATGGGTAAAAGAGCTGAGGGTAATTACAGAACATCAGAAACGGTGGCCATTCAGTTTTTATTTTCCCATAACAAATGTTAGACCCAATCAAGAGCAGCATTGGGGTTTAGTGATAAAAGATGATTACCGTATGTAATCAGAACCTGTCTGTTCAGTTGTCATCTCTGGCCACTATGTGTATAAACTGATTTGTCATGGTTTTTCTTGGTCAGTGTGGGTCATCTCTGGGTATTCTGTTGTTTTTCCAATCTTCCCAAAAAACTTACTGGTTGCTGCTGTAAACTATACGCATATATTGCATATAATGTAGCGCTAATGTTCTGGGCTGTGGATGACAAGGATCTGAGACAGATCAGCTCACATATCTGGTTAATAAATTAATAAATTCAAATTCAGTTAAGTTAAGTTAGAGCATTGTTTAACAGTGGAGAAGCCTGAAAATGTCCATATGACCTCCATATATGTTACTGGATTTCAAGAAAAAAGCTAGAGATAAATCATTTAGGAATATGAAGACAAGAAATGGATTAAAGGCTGTGCCTCAGGGACACTGGTTATTATAATAGGGAGTACAATGTATGATGGGGTATCGATATTTCTGTGAGAGCAGTGGAACAAGAGATAAACACTAGGGTACCTTCTAACAGCTGAGTGCTCACAGGAGATGAGACAGAGATGACTATTAGACTCCAATGAAGTAATAGGGTCTCTGTTTGATCTTGTATGAAGGGATAATGTTTAAATACAGTGCTGTGGAGGCAGAATGATATATATAGGTGGCATAGGTGATGCATCATGAGAAATGGGCTGTTGAGGCAGGACTCTGCGTACTGGTCCACAAAAAGATATGAGAATAGAGTATGGCACTGTAAGATACAAACTGTATCTACAATTGCTTCTAAGGTTAGTAGTTACTACAGCAAAGTTTAACCTCCTATACTTTGGGTTTGCCATCTAATTGGTGAGAGATAAGACCTGCAAGTGACAGCTGAGTGGTTGTTCCATGTATGGGGATTAGAAAAGCTAAGCTATCCCTTAAACGACAGACTGGTAGCTTTTTTTTCTCTGTGTGTTGGATATAACTGTAGCCAGTTTGGAGTAAGATATAGGGAGCAATCCAATATTGGAGTCACAAAAGTCAATGGTAGAATTAATTCTACTAGAAATATAAAAGAGGAACACAAAAGTGCATGGCTTCATGCAGAATGTTATCACAGCACAATGTCAAGGTTGACTTGGTGCTGTCTGAATATATGCAATCGTTAGCTGATCTACAAAAAGAAGACTGTGACCTTAAAGAAAATGTTTCAGATCTGGAAACAAAACTGAAACAGAGAGAAGCTGAACATAAAGCTAGAAAGGAAACTTAATTTTTTTTATGGGTGTCAAAGTAGATGTAAAGAAGGACTTGTGCCGCACTAATGCAGGTTTGTCTGGCACTGTAGACAGTATTAACTGAGGACACAAAATGGTTGAATGAGTTCATAGAATGCTATCACAAAGTGGGGAGAGCTACTACCAGTAAATCCAGACATAGCCTAGTTCATTTTCAGACATACTTGATGATAGAAGGAATATTGAATGGATTATGGAAACCAAGGCTATTGTGTAAAGTGGGACACCACTGCATGTATATTGATGTTTAGTGTGCAGTTATCATTAATAAATAGAACAAAATCATTGCTAGCTATAAAGTATAGGAAACAAAGGCTCAGATTTTATATCAGCTGTCTAACTTATGTGAAACTCTTTCTCCCTGGTGTGGCTAAAACAATTTTAGAGGTAGAAACAGTGTAGAAGCTGCTGCAGGAGAGAGGACCTAGAGAAGAAGTAGTACCTGCATCAGCTTCTGAGATGGAAGGTGATGGAAGTGATTGTGGGATGGTCACCAAAAAAGGAGAGAGAGACTTAAAGGGACATTTCCTTTATTCAATATAACCAGTAGGGAAATGACTGCATGACTACGAAACTGAATAGGTTACCTAGACTGTTATTGTAATTTCTAAGACTAATTTGAAAGTTAAATATCTAGTTGAAAAGTTGATTTTTTTCTGAAATTCTACCCTGGAGTTTCTATAGTGAATGTTTACATATATCATAGAAGGAAAGCTACTATGCTATAGCAGTGTTACAGTGAGGGTGGCATAGATAATTTGTTGTGATTTGTGAATGTAGAAGACACAGTAATGCAGTTGCTTTCAATTGGGAGTGGGCACATGCCTGGAATTAACCAATAAGAATATGTGTATTAGATGGTGAATTGATACAGCAAGAAATAGCTGTGAGAAAGCTGGTTTTGTACAGCTGGACATGCAGGATATATAACCAAACTACTCTGTATGATATTCTTTCAGCTAACAGAGAAAAGAGCACCATACTGAAATAGTTGAGGCTAAGTGGGCACTGTACACCATGACAATTGCATGATACTTCAATAAACTCATCAAAAGTAGATGAAATGCGTAACTGGAATTGCTGCTTCTCATTATAAATTTGGCAATGCTTTCTGTATTGAGGAAGTTTGCTAATATTGTAAAGACTTTGAACGTTGAAAAACTATAAAAATACTAATGCTTGGTGTGGGGACTGGAATCTTATGGACAGTCACTATTAGAAAAATCAGTAATACAGTCAGTGATTATCTGAGGTTAGGAAGGTGTGTAAGCCTAGGATCAAATGATACAGAATCTTGTTCTGTATTGTGTACAATAATAACATGTCTTAAATTGTTTTTCCTGAAACCATGGATTACAAGGATTGATGGTGCATATGTGGGTAAAAATGTCATGACAAGAATGATTAAAGAACTTAATCAGCAGTGTTAATGAAGAGCAAAAACAGGAATATAAGAGATAAAAGGGGTGGGGAAAGATTGCCCAGGTGCTCAGGAAAGTTGTGGTTAAGTGTATGGGCTGGAAAATACATGAGTAATTATTTAAGAAGTCTAGGGATGGAGACCATAAAATGCAAAGGGTAGGCAGTCAGGCTTCACATTTTTCTTATTTGGGTATCATGCACAATCTGGCTTGATAGAATTTATATATTAGCATAAAATAGATATTTAATAGATTATCTGGCTACTCCTCTCGGCATGATCCTGTGTTATGTCTCTCTGATTCTGCAATTAAATAACCCAAATGTAAGGGTTTGAGAAAAGCATTGGAGGTTCCTTGTGTGCTATGTGGAGCAATATGCTTTTAGAGACTCATCTATGGAACTGTTGATAAGAGAATTGCACAGCTTGGGATGTAGTGACAAACAGCTGATGGATAACTGGGAATAGCATGAAGGAAAGAGGTGCCAAAGATCAGAGTTTTCCTATCAATAAGTTGATAATTCAGTAAGAATATCCTGAATACTCACAGGGAACATTTAAGAAGACTGCAGGAATCGGGAGAGCAGTCAAAGAGGAAGACATGCTAAATGCAAAGGGACCGATAGGTGAGATATCAGACAGGAAGTACGACAGACTGTGTCTTTCAAAACACTCCAGAATACCAAAAGAAGTTAGCTATAAGATTGAGGCAATAGGCAGCATCACATATTACTTCTACCATGATGTCCTCTGAGTCTGGATGGCTTTGAGATAACCCTTTGAAAATAGCAAATAATTTTAAGAGATTTTATGAAATTTTGTATATAACAGTTTGTAACAGTTATAACAGTATATAACAGACGTTTGTTTATAAGCCACATGGAATTTAGGCTAAGAAACAAGATGCCAGCAGCCCTAGCATTATATTTCTATCCCTTCTTCTCTTCTCTCTCCACTTCTCTGCTCATGCTTTTCCACACTGCTTTTGCATAGTGTGCTGTCCCTACCTCTCTCCAGTAAAGACATATTGCTATCTTAGCTGTCTCCCAACTGCTCAGCTCTTGGCTTTACAGCACAAAATGGTAAACAACATCAGAATAGAAAATAAAGAAGAAACTTCTCCCATACTAGTGCTAAGCTCTCTCCACAACCAGCCAATCCCACTTTTCCTGATTGGTTTTGTCTGTGCCATTTTTCTTACCTAGGTGTTAGCCCCACTCCATTCACTTCTCTATCCTACCCCCTTTCCCACCCACCCGATTACAGTTTCCTTTATACCATCCACACCCTCCCCTTCCTCCTCCACCTGTCCAATAACAAACCATTTCCTGTCCACTGAAATTATTCTTCATCTTCTGTCCCCACTATATCCTTCTTCTCCCACAACAAAGTATAACCACCTACCTATTTCCCTTTCTCATTTCCCCTCTATATCCTCTGTATTTGACACCAATCCTCCTATTTAACAACTATCTACCTAAAATGCAATACCTCTTTCTGACCTCCCTAGTCCTCTTTCGCCTAACCACTCAAACCACATACCATTCCCACCTTCCCCCTATGCAATCACACACTTCATTCACCAATACCTTCAATGACTCAAATAATGTCACTCCATCCTACTCTATCTCTCCAGCTCTATTCAACCTCCCCAACAGTTTCTTAAGAAAACCTACTAGATTAGTTATACTCACCCCAACATATAAACTTAAACCCAAACTGCTTAAATTACACCTATCTACCTTCCTACTCACAGCACCTATCAACAACCTACTCACCTTAGGTGAGTGACATCCACCCCAACCCTGGTCCCTCCCATCCTTCACCTACACCTATATCCTCCCTTTCCTCTACCTCCCCACCAAGCCATATCTTCCCCTTGGCTCCCAATACTCTTAACCCTCCAAACTCACCTCTCCTATCTAGCATACCCAACTCAACTGCACCTAAATATCTATCAATATACTCTCTAAATGTGCAAAGTCTAACCAAAAAAATCACTGAGCTTCATGCTTGGATTTCCCCAAAAAAAACCCACATACTTTGCCTATCTCAAACTTGGCTCAAGCCACATATCACAAACAATGAAATCCTCCCACCAGGCTATCACATGGATAGACTTCCAAAAAAGGGGGTGGTGTTACCATCCTTCACTCTAACGACCTAAACATCTCTCCCTTCCCTTCACCCATCACTGATTTTCATCCTGCCAAACTTCTCATCTCTAACTGCCATCTTAACCCTCCCCAAAAAATAGCCATTGCCTCAATCTATATCCCCCCAGGAAATAACTTGTCAACCTTTGAGAAAATCCTCTCCTGGTTCTCCCAAAACATACCCTATGAAACTGTCATACTAGGTGATACTAACCTTGACTGGGCCAACTCAAAACTGACTCCCCTCAAAACAGCATAAACCTGCATGGTTTTCATCAACTTATAATCTCTCCCACCTGAATCCATAAAAACACTATATCCAGCTCCATAATTGACTGGATACTCACCAACTCCCCTAACCTGTATCATCTCCCCTCTACTCTACCTGATCACCTTAGTGACCACCTACCTACCTGTATTCTCAGATATACCTCCTTTCCAACCAAATCACACCTATTTAGAGACTGCCGTAAACTTAATAACTTTAACTCTGAGGAATTCAACTCTGTCTTATCCTCCATTGACTGGTCTTTTCTTAAGTACCCTTAACTCCCTTGCTCCCTCCAGAAAGGTCTGAATTATATCCAATCATGCCCCATGGCTTTCAAAAGACTCTAGATCCCTTATACTCCAAAGAGACAAAGCATGGAAAGCCTGGATCAAATCTAAACAATTACACCTGCTCCAAAACTACAGAGATCTGAGAAATCTAACTAAAAAACAAATCAACGTAGATAAAAAGTTCTTCTTCAATTCTGATCAATTAAACAGCAAATCAAACCCACATAAATTCTGGTCAGCCATGAACAATATTCTCTCTCCTGGCCGCCCCTCAAACCCCTCTCCCTACCCCAATACATCCAACCTAGAAACAGCCACACTAGTAAATACTCACTTTATCAATACTATACAAACTCTCTTACCATCTAGTAGCAACACTACTCCTACACTAAACACCCTCAACCTACCTAACAATTCTTTCTCCCTACAACCTGTCTCCACCTCATATATCAGAGCTCTTCTACTAAAGCTAAAATCCTGTTCCCCCTCAACAGACAACTTACCTGCTGTTTTCCTAAAATTAGCTGCTGATTCTATAGCATTCCCAGTATCTATTCTAATCAACAGATCTATCCAGGAATCCACAGTGCCTTTCTATACCATTCCCCTACACAAAGGTGAAAACTCCACAGACCCATCCAATTACCGTCCATTTGCCAACCTATGCCCCCTCTCCAAAATTCTTGAAAAAAGCATATATGCTCAATTTCTCAGACACCTAATCCAACATAATCTTTTCACCGCGACCCAACATGGTGTTTGTCCTAGGCACAGCATAACTACTGCCCTCCTGTCTTTTACTCACACTATTGCTGAGGCCCTTGACAACAATAAACTCATCTCTTGTCTGCTCGTAGACCTATCTAAAGCATTTGACACAGTCTCCCATCCTCTTCTTCTATCCAGACTCACCAAACTCAACCTATCATCCTCCACCATTACCTGGGTTTCAAGCTATTTGTCTGGCAGAAAACGATCTGTCAAATGGCTCTCCTCTTCCTCTCCCTTCTTACCCATTCCTACAGGGGTTCCTGAGGACTCCATACTGGGTCCCCTCCTGTTTAATATCTTCACCAATGACCTCCATACATCTTGTAAACTATCCTCCCTCATCCAATATGCTGATGATTCTACCCTCATCTCTATCTCTGACAAAATCACAGAACGTCATTCCCTTACTCAGCAAACCTTCCTATCTACTGAACAATGCCTAACAGATAACCTACTTATCCTTAACTCCAAAAAGACAAAACTCTTATTATTCCTCCCTCACTAACAGTCCCACCTCAAAATATCCTTCTCAATCAGTTCCTCAAATAACACTCTTATAAAACCAGATGCTCATTCTAAACTTCTTGGAGCCATCATCAGTGATGAACTCAAATGTAACCAGCACCACCTCCACTGCATAAAAAAGACTAACCAAAAATTAAGCCTACTCTATCATAATAAAACATTTCTTACTCCAAATTCTAGGCTCTCCCTAGCACAAGCTTATCTTCTCCCATTACTTCTCTATGCTGCTCCCTTGTTCACTAACATTCAAACCACAACCTTAAATAAACTCCAGCAAACTTACCAAAAGATTACAAGATTCATCAGAAACTCTCCACATAATACACACCACTGCACAGCCCTTACATCCCTAAACTGACTAGAATTCCCTCACTTACTGTTGTCTACACAATTGCAAATGCTACACTCTATACTCTACAAGCCATCATCTTGTCCTGCTCTTTCATCTCTACGTATAAGCCTGCTCATGCTCTCCGTACCTCAAACCAACAACTACTTCAAACCTTCCAACCAAAAAAAGCTGTTGGCAAACTCTTATATAAATGCTGTATAGCCCAAACGTGGAACAAACTTCCTAGAGACATATGCTCTAATATCCACACTGCCCACTTTAAAGAAAAACTCAAACTTCATCTACTTAGCTCCAAAATTTGCTGTTGTACCAGCCCAACTTGATACTCTCCTTTCTCAGCTCACCCAGATCAACTACCTTATACGTCATATTATTATACTTTTCTCTACTGCATATTTCATCCCTGTTTACTTTTATGTATTGTTAAATTCCTCTCTACTACTTTTAGGTGCACTTTATAGTGAATCTGACCTTCTTTGTCTGTTAACACATAAATATCATTGAACTTCTGGTATTCCTATACTCTTTAATTCTTCTCCATATTCTTAGTTACTCCTGAAAATCGTTCAAACTTTTTACCTGTAAATATGTAAATAACTCTCTCTCTTTTTTTTGTTTTCTCTTGGTATCTCATGGCTGTCCAAATAATATAATCTATATGCTCAGACCTATGTGTTGAATTTTATAGTTACTGTATAACTCAATTGCTTTAATATAATCTGTATTGAATGTTAAATACTGTATAACTCAACTGCTTTAAATCTCTTTATCTGTAATATGTTTTTATTGACACTGTATAATTAAATTACTTTTTTCTTTTTTGTTACTGTAATTCTTGGAGCTTTTCTCCTCAGGTCTCCACTAAAAATGGGCCAAAAGCCCAGCTGGACTAACCCAGTCAACAAATGTCAATAAATAAATAAATAAATAAATAAATAAATAAATAACAGAATATATGCAGAGAAAGGCTGAGAGGGATATCAAGGAGTTTCTAGAAACAGTACATTTCCTTAGATCAGATGAAGCACAAGCAGACATTCTGATTGTTTTCATACAAGGGTTGGAGTTAAAGGTCATTAAGTGGGAACAGGCATGCAAGAAGTTACTGGGAGTCGACAAGTTACTCAGTGACTTCTGGAGAATGGCTGAAAGTGTGACTTATACTGTGCTGAAAAATATCTTTAGTGAAGTACTAAGGACAAGAAAGTACTGGAGTCATGGTTACAGTAAGGAGAGGAGAAAGATCCAGGCCTCCCACTGACATACTGACCCATTTCAATATGGGCCTGTTGGCCTACTACTGACCCATTTCTATCTTTAACCATGACTGTAAATTGCTGAGTGCAGTTTTAACTTCTAGGCTTGTCAGACATTTCCCTATGATTAAATCTAGAGAAAACTGGGTTCATAGATGACCAGTAGACCTTCAATAACATTATGCAGGCATTGTTAATGTTATTTTTTTTTATTTATTGCATTTGTTTATTTAGATAGTTCGCCTAGTCATAAAACTTTTCCATTTCAGCAGAGCCCCAGTAAAATTACAACATTACATAAAGATTATAGTAAACAGAGGTATACATGTAATCAACAAATATACAACATTTAACCAGAGTGTCATTAATTAATAGCAGTCATCATCTAAAGCACTATAAAACATTTTTGAAAATGAACTTGGTAGAAGGAGAAAATAGGAAGAAACAGAGGATTAATACTAAGAGGTTAGAGAATATTTTAAGAAAGGTAGAAGGAAGAAATGAGAAGAGGTAGAGAACAAGGAAGAGATTTTGGACCAGTAACTCAGGACATTATGCTTGGAAATAATAGTACTTAGAAAGAGTACGAGAAAGTAAGGGGCAGGACACTTATCCTCTAACCATTGAAGTGTTTTAACACCAGGCAGTGATGTGTCCTATAATGATGACTGGTAGTAAAGTTCACCACCTTATTATATCACTGTTTCAAGAGTGAGGGTTGAGTGGATTGTAGGTTAATCAAGATGGGAGCATCATATAGTAGTGTAGGGAAGAAAAGGGATAGAGCAGTACTTATTATGGCATTACCTGTGAGGGTCTATATTAGAAGACTGAATGTTTAGGTGATCGAACACCTAAACATCGATCTTCTAATATCGAACTGCACAATATCGAACGTCCCAGGGAAACACGTCTCTCAGCCACAATACAAAAAACATTACTTTACATCTAAATTAAGTGGGGGGCTTCACCCCCCCCAAATAAATATACCAACTCCGAGATCGCTCATCAGTAGGGAAATAGCAAACTCTGGTGAACTGCTAAGGGAAATCTTTCCCTGCATTAAATCATCCGGTTGCCTTTTTTTGCTTTTGATATTAGAAGATTAATGTTTAGAGGGTCTGCCCAGGTTGAAAGGTTTGGAGACAAACCCTGAGAGGTAAGATTACGTTGGTTTGGACATGTGCTGAGAAGGGATGCAGAGTATATTGGCAAAAGATGCTAAGGATGAAGCTGCCAGGTAACAGGAAAAGAGGAAGGCCTAAGATAAGGTTTATGGATGTGGTGAGAGAGGACATGCAGGTGGTTGGTGTGACAGAGCAAGATGCAGAAGACAGGAAGAAATGGAAACAGATGATCCGCTGTGGCGACCCCTAATGAGAGCAGCCAAAAGAAGAAGAAGATGTTTGATCACCTAAACATTCGGTCTTCTAATATAGACCCACCTGTGAGGTATTGATTGACTCTAGTGCACTTAGCTACTGGTGTGTATTTCTTCTGCTTGTTTTATGTGATGATCAAATTTTAATCTTTCATCAATAGCAACTCTCAGAAGCTTAGTTTGACTTAGTAGTTCTATGTTGGTGTTGTTAGAGGAAATGATTTTGAAACTATTTTTTTAGTAACTTGAATGCTTTGGGGAAAATAGGATCAGTTTGTTTTTTATGGTTAAATAACGGTGGTGGTGCTGCGGTAGCATTGTCGCCTCACAGTAAGACGTCCTGTTCGATTCTCAGCTAAAATGTCTTCTGTGTGGAGACATGCTTAAATGGGCATACCTTCGTCAAAGGTTGTGCATCAGGGCTGGCAACTCGGCACGTAAAAATCTACTGCCAATCATTAGCAGACCGGAGTTTCGCTGTGGCGACCCCTAACCGGGAAAAGCCAAAAGACACAACAAAATCAGACAGCCAGACCTCTATAGTGGAGAAAGACTCTTGTGAGTTGTTTTAATTTATCTATGTTTCTACTAGAACAGATGATTGTTGAATTGTCTGTGTACTGTATGATAGTGGCTTGTTTAAAAGCTAGGTAGGGATCATTAATGAATATATTGAACAACAAGGGACCTAAAATAGATCCTTGAGGAACACCTACTTTAATTGAAAGGAAAGAATCAATGCCATTTTTTTCTATTTAACTGCCTGCTGCCTATGTGAGAGGTAGGTGGAGAGCCAAGATAATGAAGTTTTATGTAATCCTAGGCAATTTTTTGGTAGAATAGCATGTAGAAAGCTTTGGATAAATGTTTAAAAAGTGTTTAGACTAAGTTCCCCGTGTTTTGATATTGGTTATAAAACTAAGGAGAGCTGCACATATACTATGGAAATGATGAAAACCATGCTGTGAAGGAGAACAGAAGCAGTCGTCATTGAGAAAGCTGAGCAGCTGAGACTGAATACACTCCTCCTGAATTTTTGAGAATGGATACCTTATAGCTATAGACCTGAACTTTCAGAGTTCATTTGAGTTATTTGTGAGGAAAGCTCAGGAGAATGGCCAGAAGACAGTATTAATAAGCTAGGACACTGAAAAAATGTTAGAGTAGAATGGTTATATCTTTGGAGAATGTTATTAAATTCTTGAATAAAAGGAATTTGTTGTTGTATTATTTAATGTATATGGGGGTTTAGTATCCAGAATGCAAGTAACGGTTTGATTTGTCCAGCCATTTTGAATTTGGAGAGGTATAAGGCAGGTGTGCATCTTGTTTCCCTTGTTGTTTACATATATATATATATATATATATATATATATATATATATATATATATATCCATCCCATGGTACAGTATATGTGGGAGTCAGATTTGAAGGTATTCAAGATGGGGGTGCAGAGCAGGATCTAGCCTTATATGCCATGATATATTGGTATTTATGGAAGACCCAGATAAAAAAAAACATGGGTGGGTTATTTACATATCTTAGAAGTATTAGTAAAATGTCTGAGTATAAAGACAATGTGGATGTGGTAAAAGAAGGAGAAAAATGTTAATTCAGGACCTCCCTTGAGGACATCACTGCAACATCCATCATACAGAGATTTGGAGTAATGGATTCTTCGGCCATTTGGATATATGTATCTGTTTGACATCAGATGAATCCAATTTGAAAACATACAATAAGCTTGTGATAAGGATGATAGCAGAAAGAAAAATAAATGGAAGCTGTTAAACCTGGAAGTAGATCAAAGGATTCAAGCATTTAACTTGTTTATTGTCTACTCTGGTTCTATGCTTATATCAGTCCTTTCCAGGTATATACCTGCACAAATGTGTTAATATAGTGAAAAATATGATACTGCATTTTGTGGGGATGGAATGAGATCCAGAATCTTCTGGGAGAGGGAGATGCTGTCTAAGGATTGGAGGTTCTCTATCCAAAATGGTACTTTGAAGCAGTTTAGTCAAACATAATTTAATTTGCTGCACAATAGTAATTACAATGCCAAATAGAAGTCTTTAATATTAGAAAAGTTATCAGCCATTAGGGAAGCCTATTGACATACTTTGGAGATTACTAGTGGAATAGAAGCCATCTTCCAACCATGAGTAAGCAGTTTGTCATATCAGTAAAGCAGATATTGGGAAATGAGTCATCAAGGAAATGCCAGAGGTGTCAATGCAAGGGAGTTACACTTAAGGACGTGTGAGGGTTCTGGTGGATATGGCATATAAAGGGGCTAAGGACCTTAATAGGAAATGGGTAGATACCTGGAAATAAATCAGGAATAAGGTGTTAGAAAGGCAGAATACTGGAATCTGGTATGAAAATTAATGAGGTATGTTACCAAGAGCAGAAATGTTGCTACATTTTCATGAAAGTGTCTTCACAAATATTTCTGTACCTCTTCTAAGTTGCAGCACTTGTTTCCACAATTAAAATGGATTTGTAGAGATATGATTCAAGAAAGACACATGGCAGCATATTTTTTGGGATTGTTCTGAGCTAGTAGATTGCAAAGCTAAAATTAGTAATATTACAATCTGATGTTTTTAATGAAGATCCCTTTAACAAAAATACCGTTGCTACTAGAGGTGGACCAGGAACAGAGATACCTTTCCAGTAAAGAAAGTCAATAGCTGTTCCTTTGACAGTAATGAAAGAGTGTCACTGAACAATGGAAAACAAAGAAGCAGCATGTAGTCAGGTGTTTAAAACTACTTATGGATGAAGTTGGGAAGAAGAAAAGGGAAGAACAAGAATGGAAGATGAAGCAAAGGATCAAGGGGGAAATAGAGGACAACAGCTCATTTCTGACCTGGAAAAGAAGGTTGGCCTGGGGCAGTTATGTAGGATGCTGTCACATGATACAAATAAGCAAGAGAACTATGGAAAGCTAATTTAGTAAATGGCAGATAAATGTAAGCTGCAATGCCATCTGATCTGAATTTTGTAAGTGAAATTTGGATTAGTGTGTATTACAAATGTTGAAAATGAAGAATAATATTCTGGCATAGTATGACAGCAGGCAATGTTTAATTGTATTTGATTATGTATTGTATTATTTTTGTGTCTTCTTGTTGTTGCCCTATTTGTGTTGGCTAGTATTATTCAGTAAAGTGGTTTCAATTAAAAAAGGTATGAGAACTGTGAAGAATAGTAGGGCAATGACAACATATCCAGGACTGTTTGTAGGCTTCTGTGCCCCCCAAGCCTTTCTGTGTTGGAGGGAAGCCTTCTAGCTTATCAGTGGGAGTGGTAAGCATTAGGTAACCTGTCTACCACATAAGGAGTGGTTCTGGCCCAGAATTTGTAGTTATTGGCCGTTTGGGTGGTCTTCCATCTCTCTCAACTTTCTGATTTGAAGGCCTGCATTTGCACTTGTTTCTGTCCTGTAACTCCTGGGCCCATCTCATTTGCTCACTCAAAAAAAAAAAAAAAAAAAAAAATTATCTGTTTTTACTGTATTTGTGTTTCTTCCTACTTTATTTTGCTTTTGCGTCATCTTAAAAGTACTCAGTTGTATTTATTACTGCTTGGTGTAATTCATTCTAAGCCTTTTAGTTTAAGCACTTGGGCTTCAGACCAGTTGTTTTACATTAAGAAGGTTTGTGGTCTGCACTGTAGTGGCAGAACAGGTAGCTTACATCCTTCTAAGTTGGAAACTGCTGAATGAGGGCACAGTGTCTGTTATTATAAAAGTGTATTAATTCTGGTTTAAGCACTTGGGCTTCAGGCCACTTATTTTACATTAAGAGGGTTCATGGTCTGCACTCTTGTGGGAGGAGAGGGTGGACTCTGCCCTACTGAGCTGGGAATTTCTGGTTAAAGGCTTATAGTGCCTGCATATTTGAACTGCTTCTTACTGAAATTGGTACACCTTGTTTGCTGTAGCATAGACTAGATCCAGGCCTGCTGAGTCTAGCTTTGTTTGTATGCTTGTTGTTTGTTTGCTTGTTATTTCCCTGAAATGTTAATTCCACCTAAATGTGGCTTTTCAGAGCTTCTGTGGATCCCTAGTGATATCTGCATTACTTACTGTACTTATTTCCTTGTTTCACTTGAAAGAAAGTTACTATTTGTCATTTTTGCATTTAAGTTACCTGTAACACATTGCATTTAAGTTACCTGGCACTTGCTCACTAAAGCAATTATATAAGTCAGCACTAAAAAATTAAAAGCACTACACTCTCAAAAACTCCCCTTGAGTACCTTGTTCCCCATTGGCCCTTTTTTTTAATTATAAAGGAATTCCCAATACTATTCTAGCATGTCCAAAGGTCAGTTGTCAATCTCCTCTCCGGTCCAGCTGGTGAATCTGGGAATCTTGAGGCAATGTTACAACTGCCTCATGTACACAGACAACCCTCTCCTCCTCCCAACAAATTCCAACACATGTGAGAGATGCAACCATATAGCCAAACTGGAGGCTAAGCTCTCTCAACTCAGTACTGGCGTAACCAGTCAGGAGGAGAAGAAAACCACACTCACTACAATTCCAGTCTCACATAGACCTACCACGACAGCAAACCAAACACATAAACACACAAAAACATACTTGGAGGCTCTAAATAAAAATCTGCCTAAGCAGCAGAGACCTCCAAAGCAGACACCCAAGCAACCACTACCCCAAAACAAACCACGTGCAACACATAGCTCACAAAGCCAGTGTGCCGAACAGTCACAGTCCTTAAGGCTAAACAACACACCTGATAGACTTGTAATAGGTGACTCTATCGTCAGGCACACTGACGTCCTGCTCACCAAGCTGAACAAGGAGCAGGTCACATAACACAAGCACTCAGATCACTCCAAGGCAAGTACAAATATGACTCAGTCATTGTCCATGCTGGTGTGAATGACCTGAGACGTACCTCCCTGGACTACATGAAAAGAGACATAGAGGAGCACTCTGAACATGTAGCCCAGGCCGGTATGACCCTGACCTTGAGTAGCATCTTACCCTCACCAAGAATGATGCCACAATATGAAGACAAGATGATCAATTTCAACAATTGGCTTAAGTATTGGTGTCATTCAAAGGGGATCCAATGCCTGTCAGCCTGGGATGACATGCTCGACAAGCCATGATGCTTCACTAGGGATGGCTTGCACCTGTCACCCCTGGGCTTTCGGATATTGGCAAACGCACTTACTACCCCCATAGTGCCTTTTTTAGGCAAGGCTCAAAAGACAAACCCACCTCCATAGGTATCACAAGGGATAAGAAACTAAGAGTAATGCTACTCAACGCCAGAAGTCTAAACCTCAAGATACACGCACTCGAAACTCTCCTTAGCATGGAGAACATTGATATCTGTGCAGTAACAGAAACCTGGTTCAAGGCTCCCGGGAGCACCCCAGCAATACCAGGTTAAACCTCATACCATGCTTTTTGGCCCCAAAACTTGGACTGAACCACAAAAGGAGGGGGAGAATCAATATTCGTCAAAGATACCCACACCTCCAGGTTGGTGGCACAGCGTGAAGCATCAGAGACTATCCATGTGCAACTAACAGTGGGTAAAACTGCCTTCCAGTTTATAGCCTACTACAGACCACCCTCCCAAACCCAGGAACCTCACTCGGCCTACCTGAGAACACTGGAAAATATGAAGGTCTCTCCAAACACCATTATATTGGGTGACTACAACTACCCAAACATAGACTGGGAGCATTACTCTAGCTCCAACACCCTAGCTCAAAGGTTCCTAGAATTTATAAACTCAAATGCTATGGAACAACTTGTTACCACTCCCACAAGAGGGGAAAACATACTGGACCTGATCATCACCAACATGGGGACTCTATGCTCCAGACCAGAAGTGTATCCCTCACTGGTAAGATCAGACCATAAACTAATCTCACTGGACATTCACATCCTGACCTCAACCCTTGCCCAGAAAACCACAGTGAAAAACTCCTCTAAAGCAAATTTCACACTCCTCAAAACCGAGGTGGAATCCTTCAAAGCCCCCGGGCCTGTGGAAAATACGGCCCAGACCACAGAATCCTTTATAAACGCATTCTATGAACACCTTCAGGAATGCATGGATCATGCAATCCCAAATAAAACTAAGACCCAATCCTCCAAAGGCAGACATCCTGTCTGGTGGACCCCAGCCATAAACAAACTATACAATAGAAGGAGGAAGCTACTACATGATAGAGCAAAATCCCAAAAAAGGAAGGCATCTCTGATCAGTATTAGCAAAAAACTACGGGCACTCATAAAATTGTCTAAGGCCAGCTTCAAGAGAAAAATTGCACAGGACACTAAGGATAATCACAAGGCTTTCTTTAGTTATGTTAGGAACCTGGGTGGGAATTCCCAGATATGCTCAGAATTAGTCCAAAATGACAAAAAATACACCAAACCCACAGACATTGCCAACATCCTAGATGACAGGTTCAGCGCAAACTTCTCCCCCCCTCCCCACCAAAAGGGCAAATATCTAACCCAGCAGAGTGCTGCCCCCCTGACATCTCAGATGCTCAGGTAAGAGCTGCCCCCTCCAAAGCAAAAAACACAGCATCAATGGGACCGTATGGTGTCCCGGGCTGCATCCTACATGAACTCCAAGAAGAGCTAAACCCAAACATAAAACTACTGCTCAATCATAGCCTTACTACAGGATATGTACCCAAAGAGCGGCGTACAGCAACAGTGGTCCCTCTCCACAAAGGTGGTGCCTCAATGGATCCTGGAAACTATCGCCCATAAGCCTGACTAGCTTGGTCTGCAAAGCTATGGAAAGGATCATCATGGACCTCGTAAATAAAGATATTGGGGACCTACAGACACTGGATCCTACCCAGTTCAGCTTTGTTAAGGGCAGATCCTGCCCCTTAAACCTGGTCAATTTCTTTGAAACAGTCACCAAGGCCATTGACGAGGGGAAGGTGGTCCACGCAGCCTACCTGGACCTCGCAAAAGCCTTTGATACAATACCCCACTCGGGCATTATAGATAAGCTCACCAGCTTAAATATCAACCCCTATGTCACTAGATGGGTTGCAAACTGGCTCAAGGACAGAACCCACATGATTAGAATTGCTGGAGCCATGTCAGACTCCAAACCAGTTACAATTGGCATCCCACGCGGCTCAGTCCTGGGACCTCTCTTGTTCGGTATATATTTCTCTGAGGTACAGGCCAACATGGAAGGACTGTGGCTGACCAAGTTCGCAGATGACTGCAAACTGGGTGCCATTATCGACTCTCCAGCTGACACAAGCATCCTCCAAAAGGGCCTCTTAGAAACAGACAACTGGTGCCAGAGCCATGGCCTCAATCTAAATGCCAAAAAGTGTATAGTCACCCCCTTTGGCAAAAACAAAGTGCCCACAAATTACCACATAGGTGGTAATCCAGTAAGTACAGAAGAAGTAATTAGGGACCTGGGGACCCAAGTTGACAGCAATCTCTCATTTGACAACCACGTAGCCAAAGTGGTTAGAAAAACATTTTATATAGCCCACCTAATCATGAAGGGATTCACATCTAGATCAGGGGAGGTCATCGGGCCTCTTTACTCATCCCTCGTCAGGCCCATAATTGAGTACAATGCCCCTTTTGGGATGTACCTTACCAGACACCAGCAGCAACTGGAAAGACCCCAAAAGTACCTCACCAAGAGGATCAAAGGGCTCAAACAGATGCCATATGCTGCCAGGTTAAAGAAACTCCAACTTTACTCAGTGGCATACTGCCTGCTCAGAGGCGATCTGTGCCTGACGTATAAAGCCATGTCCAACCCGGAATTAATGGACATGCTGCACCAGAGAAAATCCAAATCCCATCGAGCTACGTGCTCGAGAGACTTGAACCTCAGCATTGAAATAAATAGGACATGCTGGAGGGACAGATTCATAACCCAGAAGCTCCCTTCACTCTGGAATAAAATCACAGTCCAGATTAGGCAGAGTCCCTCATTGACTTTCTTCAAGAGGAATCTTGATGAGTGGATGGGGGATCATAGGTTTACCCCGGGTATCACTTCTGTGTCACTGTTAGACAGAGGCACAGTATACTAACCTCGAAAAAGGGCATAGCAAAATTAATTTAAAATGGGTGGCGAAAGCCAAACACACTCTGGATAGGCTTATAAATGCCCTAGGGCAGATAGCCTAGTATGAACCTATGAACCTATGACCCTATATGTTCATAAGGAGAGCCATAACTAAATAAGACAAAGAGAGGGAAAACATGTATTTGGTGAGGGCAGAAACACTGGCATAGAATTTGTAGGAGTAATTCTGATTCAGTACAAATTTAGATTACTGTTAAACGAGATAAAGGAAAATAAAGCAAACAATGAAGTTTCAGGAGAGTTGTTGAGATTATAAAAATGAAGCGGAGAGGAATGAAAAGAAGTACAAATGACATAATTGTTTAAAGAGTTGGTGAGAATATTTAAGATATCACTGTAGTTAAGGTGAAAATATTTGAGATATCACTGTAGTTAAGGTGAGAATATTTGAGATATTACTCTAGTTAAGGTGAGAATATTTAAGATATCACTGTAGTTAAGGTGAGAATATTTGAGATATCACTCTAGTTAAGGTGAGAATATTTAAGATATCACTGTAGTTAAGGTGAGAATATTTGAGATATCACTCTAGTTAAGGTGAGAATATTTAAGATATCACTGTAGTTAAGGTGAGAATATTTGAGATATCACTGTAGTTAAGGTGAGAATATTTGAGATATCACTGTAGTTAAGGTG
Organism: Protopterus annectens; assembly: GCF_019279795.1. Classification (NCBI taxonomy): domain Eukaryota; kingdom Metazoa; phylum Chordata; order Ceratodontiformes; family Protopteridae; genus Protopterus; species Protopterus annectens. Next base: position 600,541,841 of record NC_056734.1, on the reverse strand, counting down.
AGAATATTTAAGATATCACTGTAGTTAAGGTGAGAATATTTGAGATATCACTGTAGTTAAGGTGAGAATATTTAAGATATCACTGTAGTTAAGGTGAGAATATTTAAGATATCACTGTAGTTAAGGTGAGAATATTTGAGATATCACTGTAGTTAAGGTGAGAATATTTGAGATATCACTCTAGTTAAGGTGAGAATATTTAAGATATCACTGTAGTTAAGGTGAGAATATTTGAGATATCACTGTAGTTAAGGTGAGAATATTTAAGATATCACTGCAGTTAAGGTGAGAATATTTGATATATCACTCTAGTTAAGGTGAGAATATTTAAGATATCACTGTAGTTAAGGTGAGAATATTTAAGATATCACTGTAGTTAAGGTGAGAATATTTAAGATATCACTGTAGTTAAGGTGAGAATATTTGAGATATCACTCTAGTTAAGGTGAGAATATTTAAGATTTCTCTGTAGTTAAGGTGAGAATATTTAAGATATCACTGTAGTTAAGGTGAAAATATTTGAGATATCATTGTAGTTAAGGTAAGAATATTTAAGATATCACTGTAGTTAAGGTGAGAATATGTAAGATATCACTGTAGTTAAAGTGAGAATATTTAAGATATCACTGTAGTTAAGGTGAGAATATTTCAGATATCACTGTAGTTAAGGTGAGAATATTTAAGATATCACTGTAGTTAAGGTGGGAATATTTGATATATTACTGTAGTTAAAGTGAGAATATTTGAGATATCACTGTAGTTAAGGTGAGAATATTTAAGCTATCACTATAGTTAAGGTGAGAATATTTGAGATATCACTGTAGTTAAGGTGAGAATATTTAAGATATCACTGTAGTTAAGGTGAGAATATTTGAGATATCACTGTAGTTAAGGTGAGAATATTTGAGATATCACTGTAGTTAAGGTGAGAATATTTAAGATATCACTGTAGTCAAGGTGAAAATATTTGAGATATCACTGTAGTTAAGGTGAGAATATTTGAGATATCACTGTAGTTAAGGTGAGAATATTTAAGATATCACTGTAGTTAAGGTGAGAATATTTGAGATATCACTGTAGTTAAGGTCAGAATATTTAAGATATCACTGTAGTTAATGTAAGAATATTTAAGATACCACTGTAGTTAAGGTGAGAATGTTTGAGATATCACTGTAGTTAAGGTGAGAATATTTCTGATATCACTGTAGTTAAGGTGAGAATATTTAAGTTATCACTGTAGTTAAGGTGAGAATATTTGAGATATCTCTGTAGGTAAGGTGAGCATATTTAAGATATCACTGTAGTTAAGGTGAGAATATTTAAGATATCACTGTAGTTAAGGTGAGAATATTTAAGTTATCACTGTAGTTAAGGTGAGAATATTTGAGATATCACTCTAGTTAAGGTGAGAATATTTAAGATATCACTGTAGTTAAGGTGAGAATATTTAAGATATCACTGTAGTTAATGTGAGAATATTTAATATATCACTGTAGTTAAGATGATAATATTTGAGATACCACTGTAGTTAAGGTGAGAATATTTAAGATATCACTGTAGTTAAGGTGAGAATATTTGAGATATCGCTATAGTTAAGGTGAGAATATTTGAGATATCACTGTAGTTAAGGTGAGAATATTTGAGATATCACCGTAGTTAAGGTGAGAATATTTAAGATATCACTGTAGTTAAGGTGAGAATATTTGAGATATCACCATAGTTAAGGTGAGAATATTTGCGATATCACTGTAGTTAATGTGAGAATATCTGAGATATCACTGTAGTTAATGTGAGAATATTTAAGATATCACTGTAGTTAAGGTGAGAATATTTAAGATATCACTGTAGTTAAGGTGAGAATATTTGAGATATCACCGTAGTTAAGGTGAGAATATTTGAGATATCACTGTAGTTAAGGTGAGAATATTTAAAATATCACTGTAGTTAAGGTGAGAATAATTAAGATATCACTGTAGTTAAGATGAGAATATTTGAGATATCACTGTAGTTAAGGTGAGAATATTTGAGATATCACTGTAGTTAAGGTGAGAATATTTAAGATATCACTGTAGTTATTGTGAGAATATTTAAGATATCACTGTAGTTAATGTGAGAATATCTGAGATATCACTGTAGTTAAGGTGAGAATATTTAAGATATCACTGTAGTTAAGGTGAGAATATTTAAGATACCACTCTAGTTAAGGCAAGAATATTTAAGATATCACTGTAGTTAAGGTGAGAATATTTGAGATATCACTGTAGTTAAGGTGGGAATATTTGAGATATCACTGTACTTAAGGTGAGAATATTTAAGATATCACTGTAGTTGAGGTGAGAATATTTAAGATATCACTGTAGTTAAGGTGAGAATATTTCAGATATCACTGTAGGTAAGGTGAGAATATTTGAGATATCACTGTAGTTAAGGTGAGAATATTTGAGATATCACTGTAGTTAAGGTGAGAATATTTGAGATATCACCCTAGTTAAGGTGAGAATATCTGAGATATCACCCTAGTTAAGGTGAGAATATCTGAGATATCACCGTAGTTATGGTGGGAATATTTGAGATATCACCGTAGTTAAGGTGAGAATATTTGAGATATCACCGTAGTTAAGGTGAGAATATTTGAGATATCACTGTAGTTAATGTGAGAATATTTAAGATACCACTGTAGTTAAGGTGAGAATATTTGAGATATCACTGTAGTTAAGGTGAGAATATTTAAGATATCACTGTAGTTAAGGTGAGAATATTTCAGATATCACTGTAGTTTATGTGAGAATATTTAAGATATCGCTGTAGTTAAGGTGAGAATATTTAAGATATCACTGTAGTTAAGGTGAGAATATTTAAGATATCACTCTAGTTAATGTGAGAATATTTAAGATATTACTGTAGTTAAGGTGAGAATATTTGAGATATCACTGTAGTTAAGGTGAGAATATTTAAGATATCACTGTAGTTAAGGTGAGAATATTTGAGATATCACTGTAGTTAAGGTGAGAATATTTGAGATATCACTGTAGTTAAGGTGAGAATATTTGAGATATCACTGTAGTTAATGTGAGAATATTTGAGATATCACTGTAGTTAAGGTGAGAATATTTAAGATATCACCGTAGTTAAGGTGAGAATATTTGAGATATCAACGTAGTTAAGGTGAGAATATTTGAGATATCACTGTAGTTATGGTGAGAATATTTGAGATATCACCGTAGTTAAGGTGAGAATATTTGAGATATCACCGTAGTTAAGGTGAAAATATTTGAGATATCACTGTAGTTAAGGTGAGAATATTTAAGATACCACTGTAGTTAAGGTGAGAATATTTGAGATATCACTGTAGTTAAGGTGAGAATATTTAAGATATCACTGTAGTTAAGGTGAGAATATTTAAGATATCACTGTAGTTAAGGTGAGAATATTTGAGATATCACTGTAGTTAAGGTGAGAATATTTGATATATCACTCTAGTTACGGTGAGAATATTTAAGATATCACTGTAGTTAAGGTGAAAATATTTAAGATATCACTCTAGTTATGGTGAGAATATTTAAGATATCACTCTAGTTATGGTGAGAATATTTAAAATATCACTGTAGTTAAGGTGAGAATATTTAAGTTATCACTGAGATATCACTCTAGTTAAGGTGAGAATATTTAAGATATCACTGTAGTTAAGGTGAGAATATTTAAGATATCACTGTAGTTAATGTGCGAATATTTAAGATATCACTGTAATTAAGATGATAATATTTGAGATATCAACGTAGTTAAGGTGAGAATATTTGAGATATCACTGTAGTTAAGGTGAGAATATTTAAGATATCACCGTAGTTAAGGTGAGAATATTTGAGATATCACTGTAGTTAAGGTGAAAATATTTAAGATATCACCGTAGTAAAGGTGAGAATATTTAAGATATCACCATAGTTAAGGTGAGAATATTTAAGATATCACCGTAGTTAAGGTGAGAATATTTAAGATATCACTGTAGTTAAGGTGAGAATATTTGAGATATCACTGTAGTTAAGGTGAGAATATTTAAGATTTCACTGTAGTTAAGGTGAGAATATTTGAAATATCACTGTAGTTAAGGTGAGAATATTTGAGATATCACTCTAGTTAAGGTGAGAATATTTAAGATATCACTGTAGTTAAGGTGAGAATATTTGAGATATCCCTCTAGTTAAGGTGAGAATATTTAATATATCACTGTAGTTAAGGTGAGAATATTTGAGATATCACTCTAGTTAAGGTGAGAATATTTGAGCTATCACTCTAGTTAAGGTGAGAATATTTAAGATATCACTGTAGTTAAGGTGAGAATATTTTAGCTATCACTCTAGTTAATGTGAGAATATTTGAGATATCACTGCAGTTTATGTGAGAATATTTAAGATATCACTGTAGTTAAGGTGATAATGTTTGAGATATCACTGTAGTTAAGGTGAGAATATTTAAGATATCGCTTTAGTTAAGGTGAGAATATTTGAGATATCACTGTAGTTAAGGTGAGAATATTTAAGATATCACTGTAGTTAAGGTGAGAATATTTGAGATATCACTGTAGTTAAGGTGAGAATATTTGAGATATCACTATAGTTAAGTTGAGAATATTTGAGATATCACTGTAGTTAATGCATTTATTTTATTTATCCTTTGTTGAGTGGGTTAGCCCCATTAGGCTATTAACCTTTTTTCAAGGGAGACCCATGGTGTTATTTATACTACTAGGGGATATTTGACCCGGTTGTCAATAAACTTCTCAAGATCTTTTTGATAGGTACCATAGGATCTTTTATATCTTCCTGAGCTGCCAACAACTGAAGCAGATGAGACCTCAGTTTAACATCTCATACAAAAGATGGCCCACACAGGAGTGCAGCACCCCCTTATGCTGCACTGCAAGCAATCAATCTGCCTGGCATGGGAATAAAACCAACAACTTTCTGCCTTTTAAGATATTGCAAATGGGTTAGAGGCTTAAGACAGAAGGAATGTAACCAAATGTTCAAAAATATGTTTGTGAAGAAATCTGAGAGAAAAAAAGGTCCAGTCTGAAAGCTAATAAAGGAGATGTCCTTCAGTTTTTACTAGTTTACAAGAACTTAAGCAGTAGAGTGCTGGAGATGGCTAAATGTTGATGATATCTCTACTAAGGTAGTTCTCCTCTGATGATGCAATAGCTGGGGAAGACCATATTGTACTAGAGATAAATGAAAACAGCCATGAAGCAGAAGTGACCAGCACTCTTCTTTACAGTGAGGCCATTGTAAGTTGCAGCCAATCACTTTTAGGGTGAAAGCTTCTGACTTGAGGTTGTCAGTATGAGCAGTGGTAAGAAAAAGTGAGTTTTAATCTCTATGTTACCAGCAGCAAAACACAGAAGGAGAGGGGTATGAATATCATGCTGCAGGTGGATCATGGAGATAGTGTCTTGAATGGGGAATGTGCAGTGTGAAATGGGGAATGTGCAGTGGGAAATGGGGAATGTGCAGTGTAAAATGGGGAATGTGCAGTGTGAAATGAGGCATGTGCAGTGTGAAATAGGGAATGCGCAGTGTGAAATGGGGAATGTGCAGTGAAATGGGGAATATGTAATATGAAATGCGGAATGTGCAGTGTGAAATGGGGAATGTGCAGTGTGAAATGGGGAATATGCAGTGTGAAATGGGTAATGTACAATGTGAAATGGGGAATGTGCAGTGTGAAATGAGGAATGTGCAGTGTGAAATAGGGAATGTGCAGTGTGAAATAGGGACTGTGCAGTGTGAAATGGGGAATGTGCAGTGTGAAATGGGGAATATGTAATGTGAAATGCGGAATGTGTAGTGTGAAATGGGGAATATGTAATATGAAATGCGGAATGTGCAGTGTGAAATGGGGAATGTGCAGTGTGAAATGGGGAATATGCAGTGTGAAATGTGGAATGTGCAATGTGAAATGGGGAATGTGCAGTGAAATGGGGAATATGTAATGTGAAATGCGGAATGTGCAGTGTGAAATGGGGAGTGTGCAGTGTGAAATGGGGAATATGCAGTGTGAAATGTGGTATGTGCAATGTGAAATGGGGAATGTGCAGTGTGAAATGGGGAATATGCAGTGTGAAATGGGTAATGTACAATGTGAAATGGGGAATGTGCAGTGTGAAATGAGGAATGTGCAGTGTGAAATAGGGAATGTGCAGTGTGAAATAGGGACTGTGCAGTGTGAAATGGGGAATGTGCAGTGTGAAATGGGGAATATGTAATGTGAAATGCGGAATGTGTAGTGTGAAATGGGGAATATGCAGTGTGAAATGGGTAATGTACAATGTGAAATGGGGAATGTGCAGTGTGAAATGAGGAATGTGCAGTGTGAAATAGGGAATGTGCAGTGTGAAATAGGGACTGTGCAGTGTGAAATGGGGAATGTGCAGTGTGAAATGGGGAATATGTAATGTGAAATGCGGAATGTGTAGTGTGAAATGGGGAATATGCAGTGTGAAATGGGGAAAATGCACTGTGAAATGGGGAATGTGCAGTGTGAAATGGGGAATATGCAGTGTGAAATGGAGAATGTACAATCTGAAATATGTGCATAAGTTTATGGAATGGAGTTAGCTATAAGATGCTCATAAGGCAATTTAAAATGAAAAAGAGAAAGTGATAATAATGGATAAGGACACTGGAAGTAAAGGGAAAGAAAGGAGTGAAGAGAAGATAGAGTGAAGGCATATCACAGCAAAGAACTTCAGTCTGCCTAGAGTATAAGTAAGCAGAAGGTTAGCAAAGCACATACAATGAGCTTTCTAAAATAATTTTATACTTGCCTAGTGAAAGAAAGATTTAATGTAGAAAGCTGAGAACAAATACTATTAAAACAGAACAATAAGTTTGTCTAACACAGATTCTTAGCAGTTTTATTTAATGACAGTTTTAACCTTTATGCTATCTTCATCACAGCATGCCATCTACACTCACACAATCACACACACACACATGCACACACACACACACACACACACACACACACACACACACACACACACACACACACACACACACACACAAACACACACGTGAGTACATGCAGTCCTTTTATAAAAATAAATAAATAAATTATTGCAAGTTTCATTTAAGGCAACTGAATTGCCTCCCTTCCCTTTGTCAGTTAATAGATGCGGACATTTATAGGGTTTTCAAGGCAGAGTCAGTTCATGAAGCATAATCACCTTTTCAGTACCCACCTCCAGGATGTCAAAACAAGTTAGGCTATGGACGAATTGATACTTATCCACCAATCTTTAATGTAAATGTAAAATTTAATGTTAATCTAATGATTAAAGTAAGCAAAGATATCACTTTGTTTGCTAGGTAATGGAAGATTATTCCAGACTTGGGGGGGAAGTGCTGAGTAATAACTTTACCCCTCTGACATGTTTTATTTATTTGTTGTGGAGATTCACTTCCTTGATTCAAGTGTTTGTGGAGCCATTTATTTTTTGAAGGTATAAGAGATCATGGAGTGCTGGGTCAATTTTTGTAATGAAGCCATACTTCAGTTCAGTGTGAGTGTGTGTGTGTGTGTGTGTGTGTGTGTGTGTGTGTGTTTCTCTCTCTCTCTCCAACTGCCTATGGCTAGATTTTTAAAACAAAATCTCCATTTGGCATAGCTAGCACTATCTTCCACTTTTAGAGTCATACCAGTAGACTAACATTACTATAAAAATCAATAATGTTGTCTTATAAGAAAGTCTGAATGAGACTACAGTTTTTTACTGTCTGCCTAGTTTAAAGACTGCCTTGCATTTTCTACTCACAACAAATTGTTGCAGTTCACTGCCCTTCAGTTCACTAGCTGGCTGCTCCAGTCATGTCATCCAGTGTGATGAGCACATATTATTCGCAACACTTCACAGAAGTGATGTATGTAAAGGGGTGGCTAGGACAGTAGTCATGAACAGCAGGTAATGCAGTCCTAAAATCAGAATGTACTGATAAAAACATAAACCAAACCATTTTGCTATGTGTGCACCCCTGACCCACAGCCTAAATCTGCCATTTGGTAGCCAGAAGCATTAACAAACTCATATAGACAGCAGGCTGTACTCTTTGCTGGTAGTCATGGTGTTGTGCATCATCACTCTCTGAGGTGCCTTGTCATCCAGCTGTGCCTAACATTTCATACACTTCACGACACTGAAATTGTGGACTGCTGCTGTGTGGATAAAGTCACAGTGTAAAACCTGACTGAGATGTGTCACCCTCATTTGTGGGCATTTGAGGAGTTATGGAGTACTTATCCCTGTGGATACTGAGGTATGTGTGACTTTCTGAATATTAGCTACAGGGGCCCTTCAGCAACCAATGAGGGAGATGTCAGAGGTATCCAAGGTGTCTGCCTTAAGGGTACTCTGCCAGCTCCTCAGTGCCATGCTGCAGTATGGGGGATTATTATGGTTTTCTAGTACCATAAAAGAGAGAACCAATATCACGTGGGAATTAAATGACTTAGACTGATTCCCTGAGTTACTGGGGGGGTGGGCATAGATTGCACTGCATCAACAGCCAGGTGGTTTGTAATGTAAAAAAATATAATCTGCAATGTATCTGCGGGCCATCTAGACTGTAGCCACAACTCCCACATATGGCACACTTGAGAACTTTAGCAATGGTCTGTGTGTGATGATATTGCCCAGGGTCATCTTGTTGGTGATGCCAGATATGGCCTGGAGTTATGGTTGATTATACCCATCAGAAAGGTACAGACTATGACAGACAATGGCTACAACAATGTCCTGTCAAAACAAAACAAGCAAAAACTCTGTTAATTGCTGAGCATATGACTGGCCTGGTGAAGGCCTATTTTTGCTGCCTGGATGTATCTGGTGGTGTCATGCAGTGTGCATTGGCACATGTGCTAAGATATTCTGTCTTTGCTATGTTAATCTCCCATTGCACCAGACATTCGAGTATAAGCACAATGAGGAGACACGGGAGGAACCCACAGCATGGGAGTGCTATGCCAGATGAAGGTGTGACACCAGAGGAACCCATAGCATGGGAGTTCTATGCCAGACGATGCGGACACTGGCTAAGAGGCAGTGGCTGGCTCAAAACTATGGGCAGATTAAATCATATAGACAACGTTAAACATGAGGAATGCAGGCATACAACCAGGCTGTGCATAGCCTTGCATGGACTGACCACAGTGTATGTGAGACATAGGCTAACCAAGTAATAATGTATAGAGGAAAGAGCACAGTTATCATTTGCTCAGGTAGGGGGGGGGGCCCACAGTGTCCAGTGTCATCCATAACAAAGTATGTTTGTGTGTGTATGTGTGTGTGTGTGTGTGTGTGTGTGTGTGTGTGTGTGTGTGTGTGTGTGTGTATGTGTGTGTGTGTGTGATGATATACTATCAGCTCTGTGCTATGTGTGACGGTGGCTTAAGGCATACAGGTTTGGGAGTGGGTGTTGTTACAGAGTCCATGCATGTTTGTGGATATGGGCATTTGAGATGTAAGAGTGTGTGTGTGTGTGTGTGTGTGTGTGTGTGTGTGTGTGTGTGTGTGTGTGTGTGTGTGTGTGCGTGTCTGCTCTGGTACAGCCTCAGGAGATGTTGCAGCTCTGTAGTGGCTTTGTACAGACAGGTCCAAAGCCCCCACAGGAAATCTGGGTGCCTCCCATGCTTGTCCCTGTCCATGGGTGCTTCCTCTCCTGGGAGGGTCATAGGTATGATCCAGCCCATTGCCTATATGAAGGTATGCTGCATGAAAGAGAGTGATGGCTCATACCAGACATTTCTGTGGCTTGAGCTCTGTGCTCTTATGGATGTCCACATCTGATCCTACTCACCTCCATACTGCATATTGGGAGAAGTGGTAGCATTGTGTGTGTCTGATTTAGGCCTTCTCTTCCCATGATGACCCTCAACACTTGAGGCAGAGGTGGATCAGCCATGTGACATGTGTCTGGCACATGTCTTGTGTGCACAGGGGGACCTGTGTTGTACATCCATGTCCATAAGGTCACACATACAGGACATGCCATCCATCAGGTCCTCTCACAGACCATATGAAACACTTGTCATCTCAGCAATGACTGGCATGTTGGTAGCTTGTGCCTCTGTGATGGCTCTGCATATTCACTGAGTTGCAGATATAAAGAACATCTATCTTTTCTGTACTCAGCGGAGCTAGAAGGAACCAAGGGAGACTGTGCTGCAGGGGGTGACATCCCTTTCTGGATTGACCTGACTGTGACTACCTGTCCTTCAGCATCTACCTGAGTGTCTGGGGTGCATTCACAGGCATAGAGCCATGTTCTCTAACTGGCATGGGAATATAAAGTCCTCATTTACTGTGTCTTATACAGAAACTGTACTTCCTGACTGTGCCAAATTTTGATTGTCATGATTGTCAGAGTTCTGTCCAATGTCAGGCAGTGGTATATCCATGGTGGAAGAGCCAGACAGAATATCCCCTGTGAAGACCCCAAATGAAAATACTTTCAATAAGTAAGACCTGCAACCAATACTTTAATGCTAGTGAGTGATTGTTAACTACTGAATGCAGCTTTAGAATGCAATAGGATAGACCTTAACTTGTACTGATGGTATTCTTGTTTGAACCTCTAGTTTTCCTACATAAAAACTGGATACATATAGTGACTTACAGTACAGTACAGTATACATTATACATGTAGTGACATGCAGTATAGTATACATTATACATGTAGTGACATGCAGTTCAGTACAGTATACATTATACATGTGACATGCAGAACAGTACAGTATATATTATACATCTAGTGACATGCAGTACAGTATAGTATAGTATTCATTTACCCAGTACGCAGTAACCTATAACATCAGTGATACACACCTGGGACATCCCCAGTGAAGATTCTTGAAGCCCACTGCAGTTCTGCACCGATATCCTGCACCCCACTATGGCCGAGGGATGACTCTGACTATTTATGCAGAGAGGCAAGGAAATCCTCCATTTCCTTTGCCACAGACACTGCTTGATGGATCACAACATGTATCATGATGGTTGATCAACAGCAGTCAATGTCATAGTTTTGACCCTGACCTCCAACAGCTTTGACATCAGTGACAACTTCATGCCAGACATGGTCAGACAGGTGAGGTCAGCAGACGTGAAAGCAAATAGCCACCTACAATGGAGATAAAATACCTCTAGTATCACCTCATTTTCCACCTATATAAACTTAGGGTTGCAGGTTGATGTGGCTTTCTGTGTCTGTTTCTTTGATATATCTCTGTTTATATGGAAATTACTGGAATTAACAGCTGTGGCCTTCCAGGGATGATACAAATCCTGGGAACATTCCTATATATTGACACGTTCCATCATGGAGTTAAAAACTCTAAATATATTTCACCAAAAGCACTTTTGGTAAAACTCAGAGTAAATTTTTGTTTGTAGGGGGTAAGCCCCCTTGCAATATCCATGTGGGGGGACAACCCCCACACTCCCCAAACATACATATACCTACTCTGAGACTGTACAAAAGTGCAGAAAAGGGAATTCTCTGCTATCAGTGAAACAGCTTTGGGGAAATATTTTTGCTAGTCCTAATAAAGGTCCAGCTGCTACACTTGACTGGGGCCTGAGATCAAAATATGTGCATCTACAACACTATCTTAATGTCAGGCATTATTGTGCCCTAAGCATGTATACCTCCCCATACCAGAAATACCAGCACATAATCCTAACAAATATACTACTATAATATTCTATTTGCTACCCTTTAGTAGGTCATGATAGTAAAAACATGTATTTACAAAACAATCTTTATCTGAATATCAGGCATTATTGTATCCTAAGGACAACCCTCCAACCTCAAAATAACAGCACCTGACTGCAAGTTAACAAGCACAATGATCAATAGCCACACGCCCGGTAAAAATTATTCTACTGTAAATTACTTATATATAAGGCACACAGTATTACAATGCAGTATGGCACACTTTAACATTTTTGCAACCTGTATCTTCAGTAATGTGACTGCAGTATGCTATGTTCAGTACACTTGCAATGTACCCCATCAGAGTGCTTTGGCAAATACATGTAGATACACTGGAAAAATTGAACAGCAGTTCTAGGCCTTACAGTAAATAGCAAACAAAAAGCTACGCTTGTAAAAATAAGTAGGTGTAAAAAGAACAACATACATTATGTAAGCAGATAAGCATATCATGTAGCAACAAGTGATTGTTGTAGAAGAATTCAAAATGATGATATGTGGCTTAAGTTGTGCTTTTATTGTGTAAATGACTCCCTCTGGGCATGATGTCTATGCTAATTAGGGCTCATCTCATTATTGTTTCTGACTCGCTCAGTCTGCATGACAATAACCCTGATAAACATATTGCTGAGTTTTACCTGATGGTGTGTACTCACCTGAGCAATGGTGCTGAATCTGCATGACAATAACCCTGATAAACATATTGTTGAGTTTGACCTGATGCTGTGTACTCACCTGAACACTGGCGCAAACATATTGTTGAGTTTAACCTAATGCCGTGTACTCACCTGAGCATGTTCCTGAATGTAAGTTTTAAGTTACTGTCACAAAGCCATTCTATCATGGTAAATTACAATGGATAATATGAATTTGTGAAAAATAACATTTTATACATCTAGTATGAAATGGCAAAACTGGATCTAAAACAAGGGTGAATGAAGCCCCAGTAACAGCCAATCAGCTAGAAATAAATAAAAAAACACCGGACTTAGAAATGCTAATAATTCCTGTTAATAACCACAAAGCTGTGGATATTGTTATTAAGCAAGCCAATAAAGGTGGTGCAGTTGTGATTTTGGATATGAAGGATTATGTATTCTATATGAATGAGTTTTTGAAGGATGAAAACACTTAAAAGAATTAGCAGTACAGAAGCTTCCAGCTTTGTACATAGAGTTAATATGTCCATTTATGAACTACAGCTAACTGATGATATTTCCCATGATTTATTTAATTATTTTAATGTACCATGTCCGGTCATTCCAGTCCTCTGTGGATTGACAAAAATTCACAAAGACTTACACCACCCTTCAATGAAGCCTTCAGTGTCTGGCTGAGGTTGTTTTATTTTTATGTATATTTAACTGAATTAATTAGTTGATTGCATATTCTAATTGCAGGGCTATGTCTTGTGACTTTTTAAATGTTTTATCTAACAGAGTGTTTTATATGTTCTGTTTTCACACTGAGGAAGGGTTTATACCGAAAGCTTTGTAGTTATTAAAAGGAATTATTAGTGTTTCTAAGGCCGGTGTTTTTTATGTACATCTAATATGCACACATTAATATAGGTTCATAGGAGGCTACTAGATTAATGGCCGTAGGGCATTTATGAGCCTAGTCATGTTATACCCTTGTTCCCTTACTGACCAAGTTGTATGGTCTATATTTACAGTGTGAGTCTATGATCAGCACTAACTGCCATTACCCAAGAGGGACACAGGTGACACCTCTGGGGTAAATTTACAGTTTCCCATCCAGTTGTCTAAGTTACGCTTAAATAGGGTCATTGAGGAGCTCTGTTTTATGTGAATTGGGAGCTTGTTCCAGAGGAGTGGCAATCTCTGGGAGACATATCTGTCTCTCCAGCACGTCCTGTTAAAGTTGCAGGCTAGGTTAAGATCCCTAGAGCGAGTGCATCTTGTCCCATTTGACTTGCAGATGTACAGCATTCCATTAGGGCAGGGTCCAAGACTGCTATGTAGGCCAGGCACAAGTTGACTTTCAGCAGCCTATAAGATACAGAATGCAGTGACAGGGCCTTCTGTCTGTCCATGTAGGTCATGTGTTGAAGGCCCTGAACTTTCTTGGTGAGAAACCTCTGAGGTCTCTCCAGCTGCTCCAGGTGTCTGGTAAGGTACATACAGAAGGGAGTGTTGTACTCTATTAGTGGTATGATGAGGAATGAGTACAGAGGATTTATAATATCCTTAGCTCTGGATGTGATGCCCTTACTTATGAGATGCGCACCATAGAAGGCCTTCCTTACCACTGTGGACACATGGTGATTGAAGTTATGGTTGCTATCAAACTGTTTTTCCAAATCTCTCACCCCAGAGTTTGAGCTAAGGGGGGCACTGTTAATATTGTAATTTGCAGGGACTCCCCCTTTGCCGAAAGGGATGATAATGCATTTTCTTGCATTTAGTTTAAGTCCATGGCTTTGGCACCAATCATTTGTCTGTGTAAGCCCTTTTTGTAGTATGTCAACATCATTGGGGGACTCAATGGCTGCACCCAGTTTGCAGTCATCAGCGAGTTTGGTAAGCCACAAGCCATCTATTTTTGCCTGGACTTCTGAGAAATAGATTCCAAACAGTAGGGGACACAGCCCAAATCCTTGTGGTAAACCAGTGGTAACTGGTCTGCTGGTAGAGATGGAATCCCCAACATTGACTGTATGTGTTCTGTTCATGATCAAACTGGCTACCCATCTAGTGACATATAGGTTAATTCCCAGCTGGGTGAATTTCTCAATGATGCCTGAGTGGGGAATTGTGTCAAAAGCCTTGGCTAAGTCAGGATAGGTTGTATGTACTGTTTTGCCTTCATCCAGGGCTTTGGTCACATTTTCGAAGAAGTCCACCAGGTTTAATAACCATAATCTATGCTAAGCTCACTAGCTGAAGTTGTTGGAAAGCTGTTAGTGTTACATGTTG
>NC_056734.1:600499637-600524637 GCF_019279795.1 Protopterus annectens | reverse complement strand
AATAGGTTTATAGGAAATTGCTAGGCTAGCGTCTCAAGAGTCCTTAACTAGCCTAGCCATTATAACCCAAATTTTTCCCAGTTTTCAATCCCTAAGGGCTAGAGGATGAATTAGGTTTGTACCTATGCCTTTGGGTATTTTACAGACTGTCCATGTCTATAAGGGACATAGGTGCAGCCCCAGGAGTAAATTTATGATTCCCCATCCATTACTTTAAACTGCATTTGAAGATGGTCAGGGAAGGGCTCTGTTTTAAGTGATTAGGAAGCCTGTTCCAGGGAAGAGGTTATTTCTGACACACATATATGCCTCTCTAGCATGTTTTTTCATGTCACAGCCTAAATTTAGAACCTTAGATCGGGTGGTCCTTAAATAGTTTGTCTTGCAAATGTGTAACAGTTCCTTCAGGGCTGGATTTGAGAGTGTATTGTAGGTTAGGCATGACTTACCTGTTAATAGTCAGTAGAAGATAGAGTAGAGGGATAGGGCTTTTAGTTGACCCACATAGTATATGTTGTTTACAGCTTGTATTTTTTTGAAAGAAACCTCTGAGGCTGATCTAGCTGTTGCAAGTGTCTGGTCAAGTACATGCTGAAAGGTGCATTGCACTTGATTATTGGTCTGATGACGGCCAGGTACAGTGGGACTATAACTTCCTTGGACCTGGATGCCATGCCTTTACTTATAAGCTGTGCCACATAGAAAGAAATCTCCACCACTGTATACACACATGGTGGTCAAAGTTCAGGCAACTATTTATCTGTGTACCTAGATATCTCACCTCTGAGTCCATGTTGACATTTGCAGGGATATTTGAATTCCCAAAGGGTAAACTCATATGATTATGATTTTTTTTTGCATTTAGTTTTAGGCCATGGCTGTAGCACCAATCATTTGTCTGAGTCAGATCCTTCTGAGGGATATCCACATTGTTAGTGGATTCAATGATTGTCCCCAGTTTGCAGTTGTCAGCAAATTTGATCAGCAACTACATTAGCCTTGATGTCAAAGAAGTACACTCTGAACAGAAGAGGTCCCAGCACTGAGCCCTGTGGCTCACTAAGTTAATGGCCTCTTTTTGGCTCTAGATTTCCCCACTCTAACAGCATGTGTCCTGTCCATGAGCCATTTGGCTTTCCATCTGGTGGCATAGGGATTTATGCCCAGTTTTGTGAGTTTATCTATAGTACATGACTGGCGAATTGTGTCAAATGCATTAGCAGTGTCAAGGTAGGCAGTATGCATTGTTTTACCACATCCATGGCCCCAGGGACTTGCTGAAAGAAGCTCATGAGATTGAGCAGGCATGACCTACTGATGACAAAGCCAAAGTGGGTTGGGTCCAGTGTTTCGAGATTCCCTGTTACTTATCAGGTCCAAGATTATTCTTTCCATGGCCTTGTATATAAGCCTAGTCAAACATATGGGCCTGTAATTACCTGAGTGTACTAATGGTCCTCATTTTATAAAGAGGGATGACTGTTGCTGTTCTCCGCTCCACAGGGACACAGCTGTGGTTAAATAGAGTTGCTAGAGGGGGGATAGATCCTGTTTCAAGCTAATATAAGAGGCATCCTGGGATATTGTCAGGACCCACTGAAGCCATGTTTTTAGCTTTACAGACTGCAGTGGTGACTTGTTCTTGTGTGATAACTAGTACAGGAATGGTGGAGGATATTCTTTGGTGGGTAACTGGAGGTGATGGAGTGGTTGAAATTTGAGCTGAATTTATTGGACAGCAGATTTGCTATATCTTCTGGCTGGGTATAGGTGATGCCATCTACAACTAAATCCACACATTGTTAGGTGCTACTCTTAAGATTGCAGACATAACTGAAAAATACCTTATGATTATCTTTAGATTGGGAGGCTGTTTTTGCCTCAAAATTCACTTTTGAAGACTTGAGTAGTCCCCTGATTTGCTTGTTTAGACTATTGAGGGAGTTTTTGTTCTGTTGTGCACATTTCTCTCTTGCTTTTAGACAGGATTTTTCTCTCTTTCCTTTGTTGTATAACATATTTATGCCAAGGGTCCCTCAGGGTGGCTTGTTTTCTTGTTTGTCCTAAACTTATTTCAGTCTGGTATGACATTTCTATGCATTCTGTGTTCATTCAGGGCTTTTGTGTATGCATCCACATAGGCTTCTGTGTTTTCTGGGTTTGGGGGAGCTTTGAAATTAGCTATGCCATCACTTAACAGGAGGTAGTTTGCCTTAGAAAAGTTCCTAAAGACTCTGTTATTAGGTAGGGGTTCTAGTATGGAGACCACTTTGTGATCTGATCTAACCTGTGAGGTCATTATAGTTATGGTGTGTGGGGGGGTGCAACGCTCTCCCATATTTGTGAGTATCAGGTCTAGGATATTTATACCCCTTGTGGGAGTGCAGACCAGCTACTCCAGGGCATTTGCATTGATGTAGTCTAGAAATATTTGAGCCTGCATATTAATGGTCATGTATGCTTCCCAGTTAATAGACATGTAGCTGAAATCACCAGTGAGTATGGTATTGGGCTGAATGATGTGTGATTCTAGTAAATTTAGGCATGATATGTTTTTCTTGGTTCATGGAGACCTGTAGCCAGCAAGGATATGGTAAGGGATTTTTCCTATGGTTAGTTGGACATGGAGTAGCTCAAATGTGCCCTATTGTTTGACCAGTCTTGAGGTATGCTTATCCTTTAAGTAGATGGATACACTTCCACATTTTGTCCTTTCATGTGCAGTGGGTGGTCGGAACATGTGAAAGTCATTATAGCCTTCCACTGTCAGGGTGCTTTGTGTGGCTTTGAGCCATGTCCCACGAATTGCACATACATGATATTCCCTAGAGTAAGGAGTACTTCCAGGGAGTGTATTGAAACTCCTAGCACTGAGCAGTAATACCTTTAGCTTATCCTGAGTACATTTTGTGATTTTGGAAGGTTGGTCCATTGATAATGCCTAAAAAAGGCACTATAGAGGTGGATAATATTTTGAAGAATATTTGAAAACCTAGTGATTATCGGTGAAGACCATCCTTGGAAAAGCAGCATGGCTTCTCAATCATGTTTTCCCAGGCTGATAAATACTGGACCCCTTTGGAATGATGCCAATACACAAGCCAGTTATTAAAGTCAATAATTTTCTGTTGGTAGTGTGGCATCTTTCTTGGAGATGGTAGAATGCTGTTCAATGCTAGGTGCATACCCACCTATGACACATATTCTGCAAGTTCAGTCATTTGTCTCTTTATGTAGTCCAGGGAGGTATGTCTCCAGTAATTTATGCCCACTTGGACTATGGCTGAGTCATTTTGATACTTGGGGTTTAGTGACCTGAGTGCTTGCATGATCTGGCAAATCCTGACCCCTGACAGGCAACTAACTGTAACCTTCTCCGTATGCAGCCTGGTGAGAGGGACATCAGTGTGTCTCATAATGAAGTCTCCAATGACCAAAAATTTGGGTTGTGTGGTGTTACGCGTTATGGGCTTGGTAGTTGAAACACTAGTTTTATGTGCTGTGGTGGGAGTTGTCTTGTTTGAGTGTAGCAGAGTTTCTGAAGACCTGTGTGGGAGACCTTTGGGTTTGGGAAGTTACATGTAAGCACCTCTGCATATGTAGGCTATGTGTCTGTTCCGTAGTAAGTGCAGTGAGTGTTTTGTGTGTGTGTATATATATATGTGTGTGTGTGTGTGTGTGTGTGTGTGTGTGTGTGTGTGTGTGTGTGTGTGTGTGTGTGTGTGTGTGTGTGTGTGTGTGTGGGTCTGTGTGTGTGTGCACGCGCACACGTGTGTGTCAGTGACAAGCTCTTTGGAGGTTTTTGTGTGTGTATGTGAGATTCTTGCCTCCAGTGATATTGTGTAACTACATCTTTCAAATACTGTATTCTAATGTTTCAGAATTAAGTAGTTATCAGTGTACATGAGGCAATTGCTACATTGCTTCAAGATGCCCATGTCCACCAACATAGATGCAGAAATAGCAGGAAAGTGCCTATCCATGGTTGCAGGTCCATAATATGTGCTTTACAAAGGAATAGAATGGGGGATGTTTGCAACAGGATGAGAAATGGGTGTTTGCATAGTGTAGTCTACAGCTAAGCATTGTCGCTGCCCAGTTCACAAGTCAGTTATTCTTTGAGCAACGATAGTTCTGAGTGCTGTAATAATGTACTCTAGAGATATCAAAATGTGGCATTGCTGCTCAATGCATGAACTAGTTATTCCTGTGGAAAATTTCAGAGGTATCCTTATAAAGAAAAGTACAGCTACTAGTGACTGCATATATGCAGGGCACCATTAACTGCCACTACTCAAAGTGCAGCATCGTGCAAATGTGAGGCTTATATACAAGCAGTTTTAAACTAAGTATGCCCACAGGACAGTCAAGTAAGCATACAATAAGTTTCCACCAGAAATGCTCAGCTCAGATAGGTGAAATCAGCCCTCTATTGCCACAAGAGTGCAGACTTTGACCCTCTTAATGTAAAATTGCTAATTCAGAGCACAGGTATTAGGGACCCACAAACATAGAAGCATAAAGTCACTGAAAACAGCATGGGCATGGCTGACATCCCCCACAGGTGGCAGCAGCAGTGCCATCACTATCACCACTATGAGAAGCATCCAGCAGATCTGGGCCCCAGTCTGCCAGACTTGCCTCCATGCTTTTTTCCCTACCTACAGTATGCCACCTGTGTCAAGTAGCCCCGCACTGGAGGTTGGTACAGTGGTACTAGCCCATAGAAGTGTAAGTAGAGGTAACAATTAAGTCACCCATCAGGAGCTACCAGAGCTTGTGGAGAAGATGATGGACTGCTGGATGGATGGTTTGATGCCCACATTAGATGTATAGAGACCATGCTCCTGTGACTAATTGAGTCATGTCTCTGCCCAGCACAGGCTCCAGGTCCTGAGGCAGGACTCAAAGGTGACTGCATCCAGGATAACAAGTATTCTCCCATTGTGTTGAAGTTGGTAGGGACTACATTTGTGAGCACTATTCCCAATGCTTCCCTCCCATTTGTGTTTAAAAGCACACCTACAGATTATACACCCCCACCCATCATTGCCTGCCCTCGGTTTGTCTGATGTTTCCTTCACCATTGTTTTCTTCTTTACTCCACATCCCATCAATCACAACCAAAAAAAATAAATAAATAAAAAAGGGACCTGTCCTACAAAAAAAAAAAAACCTCTCAGCTTCAGAGACCTTTAATTAATGTATGCATAATTGGCTCCTATATTTCATCAAAAGTGTAGTTTTCTCACAAATCATTGAGGATTTCAGTCAATAAATAATTAATATAACTGCAATTCCCCAGGATTATTGAGCAAAGAAGTTGAGAGGTATGCTCCTATTCTACCACCATCCTGCTGATTCCTGATTTACTCACCTTATGTTCTATGCTCTGCATGCATCCTCTTTTCATCTCTCTCCTATACTCCCATTTCTAACTTTTAATCTGGTCAAAATGTATATATATATATATATATATATATATATATATATATATATATATATATATATATATATATTTATATATATATATACACACACACACACACACACATACACACCACAAATGTTCGAAAAAAGGGTTTATAGATAAAAAATCATCTGTGGTCATACTTTGTGTAACGGTTGGCAAAGAGTAGTATCTGGAAAAGTATAGGATAACAGTGGTTAGTTGCTTATCTGGAGTCAGGTTCTGCCAGGATGCACCAAAGTCAATGCACCACAGTTACTGGTACGATTTTGTCAAAATCCATGTTGGTGTAAATGACCTGAGATGTACCTCATTAGATTATATGAAGACTGACATTGTGGATCTCTCTGAATATATGTCACCATGTATGTGCCTTGCACTGAGCTGCAGTCTATGTTTTTCCAAGGATGATGCCACTGTGTGAACAAAAAATTATTGACTTTAACAATTGGCTTAGTTTCTGGTGTCATCATGGATGGATTCAATATTTGTCAGCATAGTAGGACATCAGACCACATTGCTTTGCTAAGGATGGCCTGTATCTGTCCCCCCCCCCCCCCCGGGCTTCCCGATATTAGCTAAAACTTTATGCACCCTCTTAGAGACTTTTTTTTTGGGCAATGACAAATTGGCAAAGCCAACAACTTAGCAAATACAACCCAAAGAAACCTAAGAGTGTTACTACTCAGTGCTAGGAGCACTAATAAGAAAGTCCACACTCTCCAAGCTCTCCTCATTTTGGAGAATACAGACATCTGTGCCATTACAGAGATACAGTTTAAAGATGCAGAAAGTACTCCTGCAATGCAAGACTTCAGTGCCTTCCACACATGTAGACCATTAGATGCAGAGACAGGTACAAAAGGTGGAGGTGTCTTGATTTGCATTAGCAACAAGTATACCTATAGATTGATACACTTCCACATGGAGTTCATCCATGTGCAAATCACAATAGATAAAGCCCCTTACCATATCCTAGCAAGCTGTAGGCCACCATCTATGCCCCAGGAATCCCATAACTTATACCTAGTCCTGCTAGAGGCTCTTACCATACATGCAAATATCCTATTAATGCGAGGCTTCAACTACCCCTCTATAGACTGAGAAACATACACTGCCTTCAGCTTGCAAGCACATTTCCTGGACTTTATTAACACAAACACCCTTGACTAGATAATATACACTCCAACAAGAGGGTCAAAAATACTGGCCCTAGTACTCACCAATATGGGAGAGCTCTGCACCCCCCCGTGCCATGTCCTTGCTGGTGAAGTTGGATCACAAAGACGTCTCCTTGAAATAAAACTCAAAATGGAAATCTCAGCAAAACACATAGCAGTTAAAAACATTCTAAATCAAGTCATCTTATTAAGCAGCAGTTTGTCAAAATATAATGCCCCTCTGAACCTTGAGTGCACAGCAACCTATGGAGAATTGTTCACAGAAACCCTGTACAACCATATAACTGGCTGCATAGAGGCTACTGTATCTACCAAATGTTAGACCAAAACAAAGCACACTGGTGGAATCCTAACTTTAATAGGGTATAAAACAAAAGGAGAAAAGTCACAACCAAAAATCAGAAAGAGAAAATTTCATAATGGCAAGAGCTCACTAACTGAACTAAACAGGAAACTAAGAAATCTAATTAAATGCAACAAGGCCAATTACAAGGTCAAGATAGCCTCTCAGGCTAAAGACAACCACAAGACTTTCTACAGCTATGTCCAAAACCTTAAAGGAAAAACATACAGCAATGTGCTGAACTGGTGGTAAATGGTCCCACCTTCACCAAGCAGAGTGGCATAGCAGATCTGCTGGCTGACAAATTCAGCTCTAACTACCCCCCCCCCCCAACTCTACCTCTGCTTCCCCCATGAAATTCCTTCTACCATAAAATCCCCATTAACTATCAGTAGGGAGCAGGTCATGGTAGCACTCACTAAGGCCAAAATCACAGCCTCAGTAGGCTCAGACAATATCCCAGGTTGTCTCCTAAATAGCTTGAAACATAACCTATCAAGACCACTTGAGTAACTTTGCAACTACAGCCTCAAGAGAGGCTACATACAATGTGATTGGAGACTAGACCATCAAATGACCCCAGAAACTACAGACCCATTAGTCTGCCAAGTCTAGTATGCAAAGCCATGGAATTAATTATCATGGAAATGATAACTTGTTCCATGGAACGGATTATCGTGGAAATGATCAACAAATACATTGGCAACCTACGGAAACTAGACCCATCCCAGTTTGGCTTTGTCAAAGCAAGTTCATGCCTACATGCCCTGTAGACTTCTTTGAGAGACTCAGCAAGGCAATGGAAGAGGGGAAAATCATGCATACCACCTACCTAGACCTGGCTAAGGCATTTGATACAATACCCCCATTCAGGTATTGTTTACAAACTCACTAAACTAGGCATAGATCCCCACATAACTCACTAGATTGCCAACTGGCTCACAGATAGGACCTAAGAAGTCAGGACTGGTGAGACCATCTCCACCAAGAAACCAATCACCAGCAGTGTACCTCAGGGCTCAGTGCTAGGGCTGCTCGTCTTTGGCATCTACTTCATGGAGTTCAAAGCTAATGTCAAGGGCCTCTGGATCACCAAGTCTGCAGACAATTGCAAATTGGGGGCTATCATAGATTTCTCCCATGACACTAACGTCCTGCAAGAGGGTCTAACACAGACAAATGACTGGTGCCAAAGCCACAGATTAAAACCCAATTTCAAGAAATGCATTATAATGCCTTTTGGGAAAAGTCCAGCCAGGTTAATTACTTCATCCATAAGACACCGTTAAGAATTGACCCAGTAGTAAGGGATCTGGGAACATATGTAGACAGTAATCTAGCCTTTTATCAACAAGTAGCTAAGGTAGTAAGAAAATCATTCTTTGTCACCCAACTTATAAGTAATGGTATGGCATTCAGATCCAAGGAAGTTATAATACCACTTTACTCAGCCCTTATCAGAATCATCATTGAGTATAATGCCCCCCTTGGCATATACCTAACCAGACATATGAAACAGTTGGAATGCCCAAAGAGGTTCCTCACCTAGAGAATCCAGAGTAATAATACATTGTCATATACAGTTTGCCTTAAAGCCCTATCTCTATACTCAGTCTCCTACAGGTTACTGAGAGATGATCTATACCTGGCATATAAGGCATCCTAAGATCCAGCCATGATGGACTTTTTGCACAGCCGCAAAACGAATAGCACTAGAAAAACTAGCTGCAAGGATTTAAACTTTGCTTGAAACATAAATAGAACACGATGGCAAGACAAATATATGTCTCAAAGGATTCCCACACTCTGGAACAGGCTTCCCATCCATGTGAAACAGAGTCCATCCATAACCCTATTCAAATATAACCTTGATCATTGGATGGGAAATACATGCCTCTGATATACAGAAGTTGACACCAAATATTTCCTAACTCAAATACTCCCTCCACTAATCCTTTAGCAACCTACTAACTAATATACCCCTCAAAATACATGCTCATGTTACATGAGGACATGATTAGGTTGGGTGGCACAGTTAGGCTTATAAAAGCCCAGTGGCCATTACTTTAGTATATACCTATGAACCTGGTTGTGCACAACTACAGTAAAATGATTGTTCCTATTCTATACAAAAATCTTTCAAATGCTCTTAAGAGATTTTTTTTGATTGTATCTGCTTTATTTTCTGAAAAAAAAATAAATAATATATATATATATATATATATATATATATATATATATATATATATATATATATGGGTCTACTTTGTATAACCGAACTTCCGATTCACCGTCACACAATTTACCGCCCCCAAACAACCGAAAATACACAACACCGACAAACACCAACAACTCAAAAAACCGAACACCATTACACCGACACAAAAAACGTAAACTACACATTGCACACAATAACATATCCACTAACCTTAACCTAAACCCTAACCCTAACGTCCGACACTACCACACACTTACCCAACCCGCACCCTAACCCTAACTCACTTAACCCACCCCTAAACCTCAACACCGTCACTATCGCACACTTATCCTACCTGCACCCTAACCCTAACTCACTTAACCCACCCTAAAACATTAAGCCCGTCACTATCGCACACTCACTCCACCCGCATACTAACCCTAACACACTCAACCCTTCCCTACACTACACTACATCACTATCACACACTTACCTTACCGGAACCCTAAGTCCGACACTACCGCACACTCACCTTTCCCACACCCTAACCTAAAATCCTTCACTATCGTACACTTACCTGTCCGCTCCCCAATCCTGAATCCGTCACTATCGCACACTTACCGGATCGCGCTCACACATTGCCGTTGTCAGTCTTTCGGCTGTCGGAATATCGCCTTTTCGATCACCTACCTGTTCGGTCGTTCCGTCTCGATCTTCTGGGTGTCGGTGAAGTGGCGGTTCGGTTATTCAAAGTAGACCCATATATATATATATATATATATATATATATATATATATATATATATACTTGTTTCCCACCTTTCTATGCTAGTATAGTCCAGTTTTCAGGTTAGTGCTGAATTCAGGGTTGTGTTACAAATCTCTGTGTTTGCCCATACCTTACTTGGATAGAAGGAAGTTCCTCTGTTCACCTGTGAGAGAGGGGAGCTTTGAGCAGCCTATCTGTCCCTGGAGGAGTGGTTTCAGCCCAGAAAGTAGTAGTTTATTGGCCATTTTGGGCTAATTTCTATCTCTTTCATTTCCCTGCTATAAAAAATGCATTTGCCCGGTTTTGTGCCCCGGGCAGCGCCGGTTAGCTAGGGTATAACTATTCCCGGCTCCACAAAGTCTCCTCTTCAATTTTTCCCTTGGAACTAGACAAACTTTCAACTTAAGCACTCAAGCCATTCATTTCTCAGCCCGGCACTTGCTCAAAACTAATAGCAAGCACTTATAAACCCTAGCACTACAGAAGGACAAGGCTCTCTATTCGACCTTACCAGCCATTCAGTAAGACAGTTTACTGTACCTATCCAGGCATGTCCAAAGGGCAGTTTCAGGTGTACTCTCCAGTCTAACTGGTGAATCTGGGCATTTTGAGGCAATGTTACAACTGCCTCATGTACACAGACAACCCTCTCCTCCTACCACCAAACACTAATACATGCGAGAGATGCAATTATACAGCCAGACTGGAGGCTAAGCTCTCTCAACCCAAGACTGGATCAGACAGTCAAGAGGAGAAGGGAAATACTGGCATCACACCACCAGCCTCACATAGACCCATTAAACCAGCACCGGCAAAAAACACATGTAAATACACAAAAACATACTCAGAGGCTCTAAATAAAAATCTGCAAAAACAACAGAGCCCTCCAAAGCAGACATCGAAGCAACCTCCACCCCCCCCAGCACAAACCATGAAACACATACTTCACAAAACCAGTGTGCCATGCAATCACAGCCCTTAAGGCAAAATAACATACCCAACACACTAGTAATATGTGTCTCTATAGTCAGACACACTGACGTCCCACTCACTAGGCTGAATAAGGATAAGGTTACTGTTAGCTGCCTGTTAGGTGCCAGGATCCGCCACATAACACAAGCACTCAGGTCACTCCAGAACAAGTACAAATATGACTCTGTCATTGTCCATGTTGGTGTGAATGACCTGAGCCGTACCTCCCTGGACTACATGAAAAGAGACATGGAAGAGCTCTCTGATCACGTAGCCCAGGCCGGTATGACCCTGACCCTGAGTAGCATCCTGTCTCACCAAGAATGATACTACGGTATAAAGAAAAAATTATCAATTTCAACAATTGGCTAAGTTTCTGGTGTCATTCAAAGGGGATGCAGTGTCTGTCTGACTGGGATGACATTCTCGACAAGCCACGCTGCTTCGCTAGAGATGGCTTGCACCTGTTACCCTTAGGCTTTCGAATACTGCCCAAGGCTCTTGCCACCCCCATAGTGCCTTTTTTAGGCAAGGCTCAAAAGACAAACCCACCGCCGTAAATAGCACAAGTGACAAAAATCTGAGGGTAATACTACTCAATGCCAGAAATCTAAACCTCAAAATGCATGCACTTGAGGCACTCCTCAGTATGGAGAAAATCGATATATGTGCAGTAATAGAAACCTGGTTTAAGACTCCAGAGAGTGCCCCAGCACTACCAGGCTACAACTCATACCATACATTTCGGCCACAGAACCTGGACCGAAATACAAAAGGTGGGGGAGTATCCATATTCATCAAGGATACCCAAACTTCCAGGTTAGTGGCACAGCACGATGCTTCAGAGATTATCCACGTGCAACTATCAAAAGCCAAAACTGCAATTCAAATTGTAGCTTGCTACAGATCACCACCATGTCCCAGGACCCCCATTCTGCATTTCTGGAAACACTGGGTAACATAAAGGTCCTACCAAACACCCTAATATTGGGTGATTTCAACTACCCAAACATTAACTGGGAGAATTACTCAAGTACTAGCTCCCTTGCCCAACATTTCCTAGAATTTATAAACTCAAACACCCTGGACCAACTGGTCAACACTCCCACCAGAGGTGACAACATATTGGATCTGGTCATCACCAACATGGGCGACTGGTGTTCCACATCAGAGGTCAACCCCTTGCTGGTTAGATCTGACCATAAACAAATTACTTTGGATATCCACATTCCGCTCCCACCCCCAGACAAGGAAACCACCATGAAAAACTTTTCAAAAGCAAACTTAACGTTACTTAAGACTGAGGTGGAAAGTTTCAAAGCCCCCTTGCTAAAGAATAATGCTGTCCAAGCTGCACAATCCTTTACTAATGCATTCTATGGGCACCTACAAGAATGCATGGATTGTGCTATCCCAAGCAAAACCAAGAATAATTCCTCCAAGAAAAGGAAACCAGTCTGGTGGACGCCTGCCATAAACAAGCTATACAATAGAAGGAGGAAACTAGTACAGAAAAGAGTAAAATCCCAAGAAGGGAAGACATCCCTGATCAGTATCAGCAAGAAACTACGATCGCTCATAAAATAGTCCAAGGCGAGCTTTGAAAATAAACTTGCCAAGGACTCCAAAGATAACCACAAGGCATTCTTTAGCTATGTCAAGAATCTAAGTGGCAATGCTCATATCTGCTCGGAATTAGTGCAGAATGGTACAAAATACACTGAACCAACCGATATTGCCAACATTCTGGCAGACAAGTTCAGTGCAAACTTCACCCCCCCTTTCACCCCAAAAAGGGCCTATAACCATACCAAAAGAATGTAGAGCCCCTGAAATCACAGACACTCAGGTTAAAATAGCCCTCTCCAAAGCCAAAAATACAGCAGCAATGGGACTGGACGGTGTCTCAGACTGCGTCCTACATGAGCTCAAAGACAAACTAACCTCTCACCTAAACACACTGTTCAAACTCAGTCTCTCCACAGGCTACTTACCCATAGAGTGGTGCACAGCAATGGTTATTCCACTCTACAAAGGTGGAGCCAAAACAGACCCCGGGAACTATTGCCCTATAAGCCTGACTAGCTTGATCTGCAAGGCTATGGAGCGCATCATCATGGAACTCATTAACAGAGACATTGGGAACCTCCAAACATTACACCCTACCCAGTTCAGCTTTGTTAAGGGCAGGTCATGCCTCCTAAACCTGGTGGACTTCCTTGAGACAGTTACCAAGGCTATAGAGGAGGGAAAGGTGGTACACAAAGCCAACCTAGACCTCGCAAAGGCCTTTGACACCATTCCCCATTCTGGTATTATAGACAAGTTAACCAGTCTGAACATAAACCCCTATGTCACAAGATGGGTTGACAATTGGGACTGGACGGTGTCTCAGGCTGCGTCCTACATGAGCTCAGAGATGAACTAACCTCTCACCTAAACACACTGTTCAAACTCAGCCTCTCCACAGGCTACGTACCCATAGAGTGGTGCACAGCAATGGTTATTCTGCTCTACAAAGGTGGAGCCACAACAGACCCTGGGAACTATCGCCCTATAAGCCTGACTAGCTTGGTCTGCAAGGCTATGGAGTGCATCATCATGGAACTCATTAACAGAGACATTGGGAACCTCCAAACACTGGACCCTACCCAGTTTGGCTTTGTTAAGGGCAGATCATGCCTCCTAAACCTGGTGGACCTCTTTGAGACAGTTACCAAGGCTATAGAAGAGGGGAAGGTGGTACACACAGCCTACCTAGACCTCACAAAGGCCTTCAACACCATTCCCCATTCTGGTATTATCGACAAGTTAACCAGCCTGAACATAAACCCCTATGTCACAAGATGGGTTGCCAATTGGCTCATGGACAGAACCCACATGGTGAGAGTTATGGGAGCTAGGTCTGACTCTAAACCGGTTACAAGTGGCGTTCCCCAGGGCTCAGTCCTAGAACCTCTACTGTTCGGCATATACTTCTCAGAGGTACAGACAAGCACAGGAGGACTATGGCTGACCAAGTTCGCAGACGACTGCAAACTAGGGGCTATAATTGACTCACCGGCTGACACAGACATCCTCCAAAAGGGTCTCACTGAGATGGATATCCGGTGTCAAAATCATGGCCTCAAGCTAAATGCCAAAAAGTGCATAGTTATTCTTTTTGGAAATAACAAAGTACCCACAAACTACCACAAAGGTGGAAGTCCCCTAAATATGGAAAACATAATAAGGGATCTGGGGACCCAAGTAGATAGTAATCTCTCCTTTGATAATCACATTGCCAAAGTTGTTAGAAAATCCTTCTATGTGGCCCACCTAATCACAAAAGGGTTTGCATCCAGATTAAAAAAGGTCATTGTGCCCCTCTACTCATCACTCATCAGACCCGTCATAGAGTACAACGCCCCATTTGGGATGTACCTTACAAGACACCTGCAACAGCTGGAAAGCTCACAGAAGTACCTCACCAAGAGGATGATTGGCCTCAAACAGATGCCCTATGCAGCTCGCCTGAAGAAACTCCAGCTGTACTTGGTTGCATACCGCCTGCTCTGAGGTGATCTCTGCCTGACATACAAGACCATGTCCAACCCAGAATTGATGGACATGCTCCACCTAAAGAAAACCTTATCCCCTTGAGCCACACACTCTAGGGATCTAAACCTCACCACAAGAATAAATAGGATGTGCTGGAGGGATAGATTCTTGTCCCAGAAACTTCCCATGCTTTGAAACAAGATTCCAGTCTACATTAGGCAGAGCTCCTTGCTAGCACTCTTTAAGAGAAACTTTGATGAGTGGATGGGAAACAGAAAGTTTACCCCGGGGATCACTTCAGTGGCTCTGCAGGACAGAGGCACAGGGAACTAATCTAAGGGAGCGGTGAAAGCCAACACATTCTGGCTAGGCTTATAAATGCCTTTGGGCTGATAGTTTAGTACCTACCTATGAACCTGAGAACCTATGAGCCATCAGTCACACAAGTGAGCTTAACATTGGAACACATCAACACGCAATAGTGAAATACAACCAAGTTAACACTTTTCTGTGAAGACTTCTATGTCTCAATGAATTCACTGTGTGGTGAGTCCACTCACAGTGCAATGGGTGCAGGCCTCTAATATCCCAAGATTGGGATTTTATTTGAAAAAAGTTACATTTTAATCATACAATGATATGCCATTCCCCTGTAGTCTTTTTTTTTCTTAATGCATCCCCTCTGTATGCTTTAGTGGCATACCTAGCTAATGATCTGGTTCAGTAAATATGAGTGACCCAGGTATGGATTCAGATATGACCAGGTGTATTTCTGTTTTATTGCTATCCTATGTTCTGCTACTCTGATATGTGTTTTACCAACATCTTTCCTATGTCTGATTCAGTAGCATATCCAGCTAATTCTCTGCTGTGGAAAATGTGAGTGATACGGGGGCGATTTCAAAGCCAAGCAGATGTAATCATCTTATCTGGCTATTCATGTGTTTTTTTCTCCTGAAATGAAATATTCCTATCATTGATGTGTACATTCTTTCATGGAGTTTGGCACTTTCTAATAAAATGTAAATATAAAGTTTTCTAATGTTGTGGAATTAAATTGTTTTAGGGATATGCTCCTAGCTCACCTCCATCCAGCTCATTCCTAGAAGCTCAACTTGTGTTTTACCCTCTGTGTCCTTCCCATTTTAATCTCAATTCTCTTGTTCCCCTTTCCAACTGCTTACCTGGTTCAAAAATAAACAAGACCAAACCAGAGGGAAGATGTGAATGAACTGGAACCTGTAAGAAGAAGTGAAAGGATTGTTAATAAGAGCAATATGAGACAAACTGTGGAAAATGAATGGGATAACAACCCTAGACCAAGTTTGGGAAAATGAACCAGAGGAGGAGGTAATGCAGATCTGTAGAAGTCCTAGTGACGAAAGCGCTTATCTCATTGTGTTGGATTGAATAAATATATTTGGATATCGGGTGGACTTGTTATTGGCATTACAGCAGTTTGGTCTTGTTTATTGTGTTTTTACTGCTGGAGGCGAGTTTCGTTCACTGGTTCAAAAATAAACACAACACACACATAATCATGTTGCAGGTATGTAAACTGCTGTTCTATACCATTTGATATCCACTCTATAAATGTGCTACATATCTCAGTTATGTGTTTTCATAATGACCCCTTACAGTTGGACAGCTTTAATGGCTGCCCTTGATAATGCACTACTGTAATAATATGAAAGTCGTCGGTTTATATCCATTGATGTATAGCTGTCCTATCTGTTTATTGTATTTTCCATCTCTGTCCTATGCTCTTTACAACCTTTATTCATATCAAAAACATATTATCACACATGACAAAAAGGGCTTAAAAACAACAAAAATCATCTATCTGTGGTCATACATTGCATAACAGTTGGCAGAGAGCAACTTCACTATCATATGTAAGCACAAAGAAATGACACTTCTTGTCCTATGGCAAACATAAACATCATGCAATGTGCTAATATCTTGGCATCCATTGTGTAACTGAGGTAACTGTCAATGAGCATCACCAAGCAATACTGACATAAGATGAATGTAATAGTTTCACTATAGCAGCCACTATAGCTTGTTCTAATCATGAAGAGATGTGTACAATGTCAATACACTAGGGGGAGGGTTTTGATCCTCTGTTGTATGCTTTTTAGCAATGTTCAGTCTTTTGTCTCCCACAGTGTTGTAATTTTCCCTTGAAATGTGAATTTTCTGACCCTTTCACTGTACATTCTTCCGTGGCTTCACTTGATAATGCATCAGTCTAGAGAGTATTAGTTAGGCAGTCAAGGGTCAAACTCCATGGGGATCTACCTTGTAGAAGTTAACCAAACAATGTGTGTCATGTACTATCACTTACAATGCATACATTAAAGAAAACTAAACATAGTACATATGACAGTATGGCACTGAAGTGTACATTGTCAATACATGGGTGGGGAAGTAGGCCAATCCCCTCATTATTCTATGGTGTTTACCAGAGTTCAGTTTTCCATCTTCCAATGTTTTATAACTATCCCTTGAAATTAGTGCTTTCTGACCTTTTCAAAATAAGTTAATCTTTGTCTTTTTTTGATAATGCACTATTCTAGACATTGTCAAAACACTGGCAGATGGGTTTTAATTGTTTGATGGCTGGTTTATTACTTTAACTTTAATTTCCTGATGACTGGTTTGTTATTTTAACTGTTCAGTTTTTAGTCTGCATTGGTCATTGAAATGTTCAGTTCTAAAATTTTCATCAAATGTGTGTTCTTATACCCCTTTGGTATAATTTCTTTTCTGCCTTCACTTTCTACTGCCCTGGTGTGGGGAATTTCATTGTCAAAGACAGAGGTTTGTGTGTTTTTTGTCTTGCTATTATATGTTCTATTCCTCCAAAATGTGATTTTTAGTCACCTTCTCTGTGAGTGTTTTCATGGCATACCTTGCTAATACCCTGCTCCAGATTATGTGGTGGAGTTGACATTAACTTAATATTTTTCTGGATTCTTCTGCTATTATTGAGCTAGGAAGTTGGGAGATCATATGTCATATGCTACCTCCATCCTGCTTATTCTGCATTTGCACATCTCCTGTTGTACCCTCTGATTGCTTCTCCATTTCATCTCTGTCTGTCCAATGCTCCTACTTTCAACCTGTGGTATGGTATAAAAAAATAGACACCACATACGAATGCTGAGAATGGCCATATAATTCAACACTGTCTTTCTGAGTTCATACATTGTACAACAGTTGGCAGACAGCAATATAAATGGCCTGATATGGCCAAAGAAAAATATTACTCCACGTCCTATGGCAAAAGTGAAGAAAAATTCTTGGCACAAGCTAGTAAGTTGTGCAAGTGAGAAGCCTCATAGCATATACCTATATGAAATAAAGTACAACTACTGCTGATATTTGGACTTCTTCTGAGGCTCAGTGTAATCATGCAATTATTCCTACTGTGCCTATACACAGATTAGGGTTTCAATCCCCAACCTCAGCAGCTGTATGTTGCTTTTCAGTTTCTAGGATGCACATCTGCTATATTTTTCTAATATATGTTTTTATGACACCCTTTTTACTGCAACCATTGCAGTGTCTCTCCTTGCTAATGCCATTAGTTCAATTCCCTTAAGGCCTGTTTTTACTTTTTTTGCCATCCATCTGCACTTGAGCTATACAGCCCTGATATGTGTGTTTTATGACTCATTTTACTGAGACTGCTGCAGTGGCTCACCTTGTCATTAAACTGTAGATATACTGGCATGTGGACTGAACTTATGCATCATCTTCTCTCACGATAATGACAGTCACAGTATAAGACAGGTGCAATGCTGGCATTCTGATGTTGTCAGGGTTGCTGCAGGTTGATACATTGTTACTTTATTAAATTCTATCTCCCATGTCCAGGTTTCACATTCTTTTACATTCATTTATTGTCAAAGAAGCTTCTGTACTTTTCTTCAGAAAATTGTTTTGCTCTAAAACTTACTTTGCACTTCATTATTTATATCTCTGTGGATCTTGTTTCTGTGGTATAATTTCTCCTCCTCCCTCCATTACATACCCTATATATATATATATATATATATATATATATATATATATATCTATAGAGTATAGTTTGCATGCTATGTTACATAAAACAATCTACTCCTCTGGACTTACAATCACATTGATTACTGGTACCTCAGCCACTTGTACAACAACGTGTGCATGAGGTGGTCTATCATGATCTAGCCTTGGGTCTGTGCTGTGGTACTTCCATTATATTACTGTGAGGATAATGTATGTCTGAGCAGCATTTTTCCTTTGTGTTGCTGAATTTGTCTCAGCCTGACACATTACTATGTGTTGGAATCCTGCCTTCAGTTTGGTTGCCAAAGTAGATCCAGACATTAAGATTTTGCCTTTTAGATGCTGATGATAATGACTGTTGGGATTGGAGTCCCACTATCAGCTGTCTGATAACAGTCTTGGTGAACTGAGAAGTGTATTTGTTATTCTTTCAATTATGGTAGCTGTAAAATTATAAGAGTTAAAAAACAAAACAAAAAATATGTTTATATATATATATATATATATATATATATATATATATATATATATATATATATGTGTGTGTGTGTATATATACATATACATTTTTTTTATTTCCATTTATTTTACTATTATATGCAACAGCATCTAGACCTTCACTCATCCATCAGGCAAGGCCTGTTGGTCCTCCGCATTTAGCAACAGTAGCGTTACCAATACCAACATCAGAAACATCTGCAACATATGGGTCGCAGCCTGCCACAGCAATTCCATAGGTCCTGCCCCACTCAGTACAGTTTCCCTGCACTGGAGGCTGGTACTGTGTATGTGCCAGCAGCAGTGTCAGTGAAAGTGACTTCTTCATCAACAGTTGGCAGACATAGTGAGGGAGATCAGCAACAGACATACATTACCCTCAGTTACATGCCCACATTAGCCACATAGGAGATATCCTTCATTGACTCTGTCCAAGGATGCAGTGGTGAAGTAACTTAGGGTGGTGAGCAAGCTCTCACTGGATCACAGCTGGCAGGAACAGCAGCTGTAGAACCCCATCCTTTCCCCCTATCCTGGTGTCCCCTACCTTTTGTGTTATTACCTACCCCTGTTTATTGCCCAATCTTCCCTTTACCATTCTCTGTCCAGTGTTTGTTTGATGTCTCCTTCACTATTGTGCTTCTGTCATGATGTTACCACACTCCCTATCAGTTCTGTCTGTCTTCCACAGCTAACCTTCTTACCTTCCTTCCTCCTCTCCTTCCATCCCCAACTTACCATCTGTTCTTTTATAAAAATGAGCACCTGACTCACCACAACATTTTTTTTATCCCCACCATCTTCACCTCAATCCAGCTCATTCTTTAGGGTTTCACATTATGTTATGCCCTCTGCTTGCCTCCTCTTTTCATCTCTTTCCTATACTCCCATTTCCAACCTTTAATCAAAACTAGATGAACATACCTCACTCATGACTCCTTTCCTTGTTGCCACTATTTGGCACGCTGGATCATGCAGAGCACTGTTGCTGTACTTGTACAACTGAGGAACACTTCTATTGCTATTCATATAACAATAAGCTAGACTGCCATGTTTCCACAAACTGATATGCTCAACAATTGTTATAAACTACTTATATTGGGCTTTTCATTCACTGGTCATACAAATCAGCTCACCATTGTTACATGGCAATTGGTATGTGCAAAACCTTGTGTGACCATGAATTTTTTTTTTTTTAACATTTATGTTTGAAAACTATTACAGTGGTAAATATAGATGCAGGCTAAGACTTGAGACCCCAAAGGTGCTGCCAAAAGGTGTCCAAAACCTTCTTCCACCTCCTCCACCATCACCCACCAGCATTTCAGGACAAGGCTTATAGGCGAAGACCACCAGGGTCCTCCATAGAAGTCAAAGCCCTGGAATAGTGTGGCAAAAGAGCATCCCAAGAAATGGTGAGCAATGCTGCCACTGTTAAAACAATTTGAAAAGGAGGACTACTGACCTTCTTGACCAATTTGATGCTGAGGTGAAGGAGCAATCATCAATTATCTACAGCAAGTAAGCCATAGCTTACCCCTCCACATACAAACAGCTACTATCTGCCATACAGATGTCTATCAGAGTCCCTTTTCTTACTTCACAGCCAATGAACACATTGCAGATTCTCATTGTGGCTGATCTGTGTAGAAATATTTAAGTTTTGAGAGTACTTGCATGTTTATTTGGTGACACTGTGTGGGCCACTCCTAATAGCCTTGCTCTTGGTCAAATTACTATGTGTATTAATATTAATATCACTCAGTATATTGGGTACCCTTGGAAGGGCCATAAAGTGGCTGATAAGTTGTGACTGGTGGCAGTAAAAACCTTATAGTCTGGGCAGAAGGGAGCATAGCTAGTAAACCTGTTCCAGCCTTGGGTGTGTGTGTGTGTGTAAATTAAACCTGAAAGAGTATGTGTTTCAGCTGCTTGGGCAGGGAAATGAACCACTGATCACACAGCTGATATCTCAACTCTATAGCTGTGCCAGCAGAAGTCTTATTGGGGATCTGGAGGAAGAGTGAGAAACCAGCCCCAGACTGAATGTAGTCTCTGTGTGCTCTTAAAGGAAATTGCACTTGATGTAGAGAGATGCATCTGGAAATACTGTGTGTGCCTGTTATCCTCTCAGTGAACATATCCCACTGTTGCCAGTGGTAAGGATTGAGGCTCCTTGAATACTTGTTGGCAGTGGTGGGTCATCACAACATATGTCAGTGGTTGCAGGCTGTCATGAATTTTTCCATGCAGCTGAATACATTTAGAGTCTGTTATCGTATTGTTATATTGGGAGTATGTTCAGTTCCCCCCAACCCCCAGTATAATTTTCATTCTACAAGTGTGTCATACAAACCATTAGTGTGCTTTTCATGTGAGACCTTTCCTAGACTGTAGCTCAGCATGTAAATGTATTGTTATTCTGGTGGTACATGCTGAAGGCTCTGGGTTCAAGTCCCCTCTAGGTTGTCCATTGCACATCATTGTTACAGTAAGTGGGTGTTTCGTGACCCTTGCATTATACCACAGGTAATGCAGTTAGGCTCTACCTTAATTTTTCATTGAATTTGTACATATATCTACTACCCTCTTTCTCATTATCCTTTCCATTATATACATTTGTTTAGTTTTTGTTTGTTTCTCTGCAATTATTTTATATTTATATGCAGCAGAATTCAGATTGGCACCCCTGCCACCATCCTGGCCTGTCACCTCACCACCAGTAGCTATTACATCAACACAGCCATCGATGTTCTCAGCTGCCACTTTCACATGCACACCCTCGGCAATACCTGCAGTGGCCAGTGCCACTGGTGTCGCTAACGACGATAGTGCAACAGAACCTGTGGGAAGCACTAAGAATGGAGATGACACATAAGTTACTCAGCAGCTGTTAGAAGAGATGGCGATAGACCTTATTGATAAGTAGCTGGATGCCCAAGTCAGCCAACTAGAGACCCTCCTCTGGTAACTCATGGAGTCACATCGCTGTCCTGCAGTGGCATTAACATCAGATCTAGGGCCCAGGAGTGAGTGGCTGATAAGGAGTGCAGCTGTAAATCCCATTCTTTCCCCCATACAAGTATCCCCTCCCTATTGTATCTGTGCCTTCCTCTGGTTGTTGTCCAATTCTCCCCATCACCATTGTCTTTCCTCTGTGTGTCTGATGCCTCCTTCTCCATTGTCTTCCCCATTGCTTTATGTTAGTACCTCCCCTGTCAATTTTCTACATTAGCTTGTGTTTCCGCTGCTATCTACATTAACCCTCCAACCCTCCTCTTACTTCCCTTACTAGCCTTGCCAACTTACTCTGTCTTCATATATATAAAATAGCCACCTGTCCTACACAATAATTCCGTCTTTCTCCACCTATATCCTGCTCATTCCCTAATTCTGTACCTTATGTCCTACCTTCTGCTTACTTCCCCGTTTTCACCACTTTCTTATTTTTTCATTTCTGATCTTTAATTTGGTCAAACAATAGATTAGCACACAAGCTCCATGGCCCTTTAAGGCTGCCACGTTCCTTCTCTGCCTTGATGCCACTGTACACATAGGCTTGCACACGTCACAGTCAGGGTATGAGTGTGACTGCTGTGTAATGGAGGTTTTTTTCTGTGGTGCACTGTGCTATTACTTGATCTTCCTACAACCCTTGCTGCAGCTACAAGATGGACATTTAAATTTGCTCTTGTTCTGTCATGCTTGTTGTTGGCTCATTCTATATGAGCATCAAGGACTGTTGCGCGCGCGCACACACACACAGACACACACACAGACACACACACACACACACACACACACACACACACACACACACACACACACACACACACACTAAACATTTTTTTCTTAATTTCAGACTGATACCTCATATCTAGTGGCAGTATCCAGATCCAAGTTCTCATCAGTGCCAGAAAAAAACTATCATACCTGACAGACTTTTCAAAGTATTTGTCATCTTAGGAAGTCTGTAAAAGGAATCTAGCATCACTCCAGTCCAGTTCATTAAAAGAATCCAGGGCCATATCCATTCTAGCAGTACAAATCACTAGAAAGCTGATAAAGTTAAAGCTAACAAACTGGATGGTAAGGTATAAACTCAGCTGAACAGGTCCAAGCAGTTACAGACCAGGGAGATGACAATTTGTTTTTTTCAAAACAGGTTTATTGTTTTAACATATAAGAGAAATATCATAACAATTTTATACAAGTAATTAAAAATAGGTATTATTATAATATTCAACAAAACAACTAAAGTATTTACAAAGACATCCACTACAATCAGATCAATTAATTAAACTAAAATGCCATGCTATTGAAATTAAAATTTTTTTAACAAATTTTGTAAATTATCCCATACAATAAAATAAGATGTTTTTCTATTTGTTCTAGTCCTAATTGTGTTTATTTCCATATGGCACACTATATTCATAACATTTTTAAATTCATTGAACGAAGGAGGTGTATCTGAAATCCAATTTCTAGTTATTATTTTCCTAGCCACTGCTAGAATAGACCATAACAAGGGAAGCTTAACCTTTTTAACACTTTGAGGTACATGTGTGTTGAATAATATAAGAGATTTAGAAATAATGAAATTATCTGTAAAGAGCCTGCAAAAATTCATTAATTGACTTCCAGTATTCTTTCAATTTTATACAGTCATAAAACATATGAGCCCAGTCAGCATTAATTTCTACATTACATCTCTTACATAGATTATCTTTATTATTTATTTTATTCATCATCAAAGGTGTATAAAAGAATCAATGTAAAAATTTCCATGTATAAAGTCTCCAGACAATGGAAGACGTAGTTCTATAAGCAGATTCCAATATATATTGTTTATCTTGTTGATTTGGTGGGTCCCCATTAATAGAAGTGAAATAATTCCAGTATGAATCTACACTGTAAAAGTTTCTTGTCTGATAACTTTATGTATGTATGAAAGTTTACCTTTATCAGAAACTTTATGTTGTAAATTTAATATCAAGTAATCAATCAGTGTTGGAATAGATTCTTTAACAGTTATAGACATTAAATCTATTTTATTAATGAGATGTTGTCTAAAGGTCTGAACCTCTAACCAGCAAGTTTCTCTTAGATCAAATTCTTGTTTTAAGAAATCTAGATTTTTAACTTTATTATCAGATATCAACTGATACCAGTACTTTAGATCATTATCTATAGCTAAATGAGTTCCTTCAGAAGTAGATGACAAAAGCATACCCTGAGTATACATTATAGGAAATACAATAAAATTCCATTCCCTATACTTAGGGTGCATGAATATAAAATTACGATAACTAATAATAATATTTAATGGATAACAAACCATATGTTTAGGTGTAATAGGTGAAGTACAAAATTCCTTTAGTAACCATAACATGGAGTTATTTACAATCATATTTTTATGTGTTAAGGAGATTTTCATGAAGTGTATACTAATTAGCTCCCAATAATCTTTCCATTTTGTGACATATGACTGATCTATTAATAAAGTACTAACTTTTACAATAGAAGAGATAGTATATAAATTAAAGTCTGGAAAAGAAATACCCCCTTGAGACCAGCTATTAGTATGTTTCTTTAATGCAATCCTAGGTCTATTAGGTGCCCATAAGAAATTTAACATTAGTGTGTTCAGTTTCTTGATAATTATTTTTGTAGGTGGAAGTATTATTGATTGTATTAAGTATAAAATCTTGGGGAATATTATCATTTTAATAATTGTAAGTCTCTCCTCCATAGTAAAAAACATATTATTCCAGGTATTAAAAAGATTTTGTATATTAAGAAAACAGGTATTATAATTATTATATATAATAGATTTAATATCTTTAGGTGGTATTATACCTAAATAAGTTATCTGACCTGAAATGGGTACATATTTAGTAAAATCACTAATGAGAATATTTTTTCGTGAAAATAGGTAGTATTTTAATTTTTTCTTCATTGAATATTAAACCAGAAATAC
>NC_056734.1:600454637-600494637 GCF_019279795.1 Protopterus annectens | reverse complement strand
TGGTAAATCTAAAGTTTTAGGGAGCCATGTTGTTAAAAAAGAAGTAATATTGTTACCTTCAATATTTTCTGGCAGTCCAAAAATCCTAATGTTATTGCACCTAGATCTATTTTCCAGGTCATCCAGCTTTGTTTGTAAATGTGTATTTTGTTTCAGCAGAAACTCAATGTTGATTTCCTCTTCTTGTATTCTATTTTCCATGTCATTCACAGCTTCTTCTATGCCTGTCATCTGGATCTTCTGTTGTTGCAGGTCCATATGTAACAAGTCTATTTGTTTTGTAGTTTTTTCTATGAAAGTGTTTATTTTAGTATCCATTTTATCCATCTTAGCAGTAAGTTGCTGGATTATAATTATCAGAGACTGAAGTTCTTTCTTGATGCTGGAGTCTTGAGAATTTGTCTTACTGGAACTCATTTCAGACTGATAAACTGACAGGAAAATTTCCAAAGTAATTTCTGACAGGAATATTATTAAGATTTCCTTTCTTTTTTAGATATAGTTCAAGAACTATATAAAACAAACATATTTAGAAAGAAAATTACTTCAAAAATTAATTTTTTAAGTAATTAATTCCTGTCAATGTAATGAAATTGGTGGAGCTGAAGAAATCTGCTGCTATCCTGTGTTCATCCTTGGCCACACCCCCGATGACAATTTTTTAGAGTACAGTGAGCAAACAGAGCAATACATACAACAGTTAGACACTGATGAGTCTAATCCCACAACTCAGTACAAAGTAAAGTCCACAGGCAAAACAGTAGACTGGAAGTCCACTACACATGCTGCAACCACCATTTGTAATACTGGAGCCAGAGTTATAAACATGAGCCGCGGATAAGAAGATTGAAGAATCAGACTTCCAGCTGTTAAAGGTCTGATTTCCAGAACTTGTGTTCTGTAATGTATAATTAACAGAGAAGCCTGAAAATGAAACAAGCACAAACAGCAAAACAACAGAGCTACAGGACATCAACATGCATAAAGAAAAAAATGAAGGCAGCTTACATTGCTAACTCCACAGTGCCATCACATGCAGCATTGTGTTCCAGGTTTTGGAGAGGTCAGTGAAAAGTTGTCTGCTTTGGAGTCCTTCATCTA
The DNA here is from genome assembly GCF_019279795.1 of Protopterus annectens. Classification (NCBI taxonomy): domain Eukaryota; kingdom Metazoa; phylum Chordata; order Ceratodontiformes; family Protopteridae; genus Protopterus; species Protopterus annectens. The sequence goes on along the minus strand of NC_056734.1, from coordinate 600,493,536 downwards.
TGCTGCTAAGAATACTATTAGACAGCCTCCAGACAGCTGGTACAGTACTTCTAAGAATGTTAAAGCTAAGCTAAGCTCATGGTTATTTATTGGTCTGGATTTAATAACTGATTGCACATATTGTTTTCTTCAGGAATTAGCAATAAATGTTAGTAATGCTAAAAGACGAAAGTCAAAAATTGAACTCAAGGAAGTGTCTTTCAGAAGAGGGGAATCCATGGCATTTTTCTAGGTCATGAGACTAACACAATGGGAAAATTAGAGGTTTGTAGCATATACTAAAGTCATACAAGGGAACCCTTTTACAGTTTCATGAACCATGGAAGACACCATATTTTAACTGCCCTTCCATATTTCCTTGAGGAGTTTAAGGGTTGTTGTTTCCTTATTAAAGTGAAAGAACTTGATATAGTCTTTACAACTAAAAGTTAATGAGATGTATTATCATTATTCCCAGAGAAAGCAAACTTTTCTATAATCATTGTGCTCTATGTCTGAAAAAGTGAGATGCAGGGAAAGTAAGTACTTTCTTCATGTTATAGTATTTACTTCCTTTAGGAAACTTATAGATTTGCCTAAATGTTTGGTTTACCATTCCTTATAAAACATATCTTTCTGTCTTTGAGAACTTTCTTGGCTGAATTTCTTAGATTTACGTAGTATGCTCTGGAATCATTGTCCACATGCCAGTTCCAACAGAACCAGGCTTTGTCTCTTAAGTTTACAAATGTGATACTGATGTTTTACCAGCAACAGTTCCTGATTTCTGTCCTCCTCATCCTGAAAGAGAAGTATTTATCTTGGAGAGATAATGAAATATTGAAAATAGGCATATACACAATGTCTGCACTGCCACACCATATGACGGGACCTAATCTCTGCTTTTGAACACAGACATAATGCCTTTGCACTTTCTGTGGATCTCTGTGTTGTAGAAAAAGTTACTGCAGGAGATTTATTTATATACCAGAACAGTGTAATGCAGCTGAAGAAGGTTGAATAATACTGGGTGGTAGGACCAGAAGGTTCCATGGGCTGGGATTGGTTATAATAACTACATCCAGCACAGAAAGATTACTCATGCTATGATTTCTCCTGGTGAATCTTAAGACTGCCTGAATTCATTGCAGATCAGTCAGCACACTGCTAATGTATTGATGAATGACAGCCTAATGCCTCAGCAGTTGTATGTGTTTTTTGTAATATATGTGAGGCATAATTCTGTAAGTGATTCTCATTTCACAAAGTCTGTAATTGTACAAGGCGGCAGAAGATAGTAGTAATATAGGCATTTTTAAACATATATGTTACCCTGGCTACATATATCTGGCAGGTGACTGTAGATACTTGATTCTGGAATAAATGTAAAGGCTTTATACTGTATATTTCAGGACACAACACAGGCACTCACCAAACAAGCTCTTCTCACTTCAGAACTGGAAATAGAACAGAGACTTCAGAATGACAGAGGTTCACAAAATTTATTTATTAACATTTGATTACCAGGAAAGTTTGACTGGGTAGTAACCCTTCTCAGTGGAGGCCCAGGGAGAAAATCTCTAAAGTCTTACAGAACATTTTAAGAATAATAATTTTATAGTCTTTAAAAATAATGTGACAACACTAGTTAAGAATAGATACAAGTTATATGACAATGACTCAATACTTAGAGAATGTTTGCCAGTTTACTGAGAAATTGAAGGTAAGTTAGTATACTACAAACATGAATTGCAATATGAGGTGAGAGAAAATCAGACTTGTGGTATATTTAGAGAGAAAGCCAGTCACGAGAAATTGATATAAGTAAGGACGTGAGTGATGAAGATAGAGTAAGGAGATTGAGGTATGAATAGGTATTTGTCCACATTTAGGGATTTAGTTTATCTTGGTGTTGAGCAACAACAGAACCATTGTTGGCTGAGAAGACTTTCAGAGAGGTTTTAAAGGATGGGAGGGAGGCTATTGACCTGATAGATATAGATATGGAGTTCCAGGCCTTAGCAACATGGTACGAGTATAGACAATGCCCAGCAGATTTGATAAGTCTGTGGACAGACAGGAGTTTTTTGTCATTGGAATATAATGACAACTAGGAACATATTTGTGTAGAATGTTATTTAGTTCCAAACAAGCAGATGGATTCAGGATAATTTTATAGGTGTAAGAAGCTGTGTGTGTGTTAGTTGATGAGGAAGTTCTAACCAATGTAGGCTTTTAGTACTATACAGGGCAGGGTCCTGAAAATGTAGTATACAGTATGAACTTACTCAAAATATATGTTATACTGTTCTTCATATACTGTATCCTGTTGGGCTTATCAGTTTTGAACTTTCTGAGATGCACTGGGAGCAGATATTTTTATTATTATTAACTATTTCCATTAATGTTCTTTCTTAATGCGTTTTGCTATAGTAGCCACTAGATGTCAGACTTTGCAAACCTTATTTATTTAATAGCTCTGCCTGCTTTGAAGCAATGAAACATTTTTGGACTGCTTTGTTTATATTTTCCCTCATAGCAAGCTGCTTTATATTTAGTATGGCTCATCGTTTATAATGTTTGGATTTTTATTTATTGGCACTTGCAAATGAAGTAAGCAGTGAAAAGTACTTATTTCTCATCTGCTTTAAAAGATATTGCCAGTTTTATTCTCTCAACTTTTCCACAATGTACCTGTAGCCAATTAAATATCAGGAAACTCTGAAACTTTTACCTCAAGAAACAGAGACTAAGCCAAAAACAATCAAGGATAAAGTCAAGAAAGGCAGTTTTAAACTATGGATGCTGTTCATTTAGAATGTTTAAAGAACAGGAATTTAAGAAGCTTTCAGAATAACAACTATGTTGAAAAACATCATCCGGACAATGTGTGTGTAAGCACTATGTGTGTCAACCTATCTTCACTGTACAGTTCATCTTTCTGACACAAAATTACAGCTGTTAGAAGCATCTCAGCAACACTGTCATGTGAAATCAGATTTCCTTGAAATTAGTGTTGCTTGAGAGTTGTGCTAGAAAGTCTTTCCTTCCCTTTTTCTTCAGTAAAAGCTGTTTCTATAGTTTTCTTTTGTAGCCGATGGAGCTGTGGGTGGAGAAAGTGGCTGGTCTGACTTCTAGGGGGCACCAAATAGCTTGACAGGTTTTCTTTTTAAAGTTGCAAAATGTTACTACAGAATAACTTACTGCCACCTTAAACAAACAAACAAAACAGTATGACAGTTTTCAAACTGTGGGAGTGGTGCCAAACAGGTATGCTGCACAGAACATTTATTTTGGTTTCTTCCCCAGATCAGTCTAGTAGACTAACTACTCATACATAATCCAAATATATTGTTAGTTATTCTTGCCTCCTGTCTCACTTTATAGAATAGAATGGTAAGAACTAGACTTGATCTCATACAAAATTATTAAATAATAATTTCCTTTGATTGTTATTGTAGGGCAGTGACCATTCATCAGATATTCTTGCATTCCAAATAGCACTGGTTCTGTGTAAGTAGACTGATGCAAAACACATATTTATCTCCTGAAACCAGAGATGGGAATATTTTCCTCCTGTCATTCACAAAACAGTTTGGAGTTTGTGACCCTCAGACAATTCATGCCATTGAAAAACCTACTATTCTAGCAACTTTCTAAGTTTATAAGAGCAATATTTAAAATGTGTCCATATTTTTGGGTCTTTGTCTCTTCATTATTTTTGCTCTTGTCCAGATTTCTTGAGTTGAGAGGTTGACAGGTATGGTCTGTAAGTAAGACAGGCCTATTACTGCAGTAGGACTCAGTCATATAGATCCAAGTACAGAACTAGGAGCTACCAGACTTGCAGGCTGGTAAAGTGTAAATAAGTCAGTGGTGCCACACTGCTCCTATAGGGACTATGGTCTCGGTGAAGATGATGCTTGTGTAGGAGGGAGGTTGACATAACAGTTAAGATGTTTACCTTATAGACAGAAGGTGCAGGGTTTGATTCTCCCATGAAGTAATTGGCTAGGTTTAAAATGGCCGACAAGAGCAGTTAACCTAGTACAAATCTATAACTATGAAGTATCTGGTAGAGACTAGGGGCAGTATATTTGTGGATGAGCACATGGATAGCTTTACTCTAGGTCTGTCTACTTTAAGAGGAAAAGAAAAAAAATCTGGCTTCTTCCTCTTGCCAGGACCTTGGCATGCTACTGTACAATGTTTGTCAAAGACCTTTTGACCCTCTACTGCAACTTAGATCTACTATATTCTTGTCAACTACCTTGAAGGACTTCAGTGTAAATCCCTGACTGGCATCAGGAAGAGCTAACTTGGTCACCTTCCAGTTGTTTTGGTCTGAGATTCCAGTGTGTGTAACTGTCATGTAATGTCTGTATTTAACTGCATCTGTGAAGTCTGTGCCAGAATTCGTTAGAATTTTGTGTTCCTAATGATTTGCAATGCAGTAGTTCTGACATACTGTACCTTCGTCTAACCACCACCTACTCAAATGAACAAATGAAAAGTAAACGCTGGGTTCCACAGTCACATGATTGGGACATCATGTACAAGTGCCCAAGCATGCTGGCTCGAGTTATAATTTGCTCATGTTTCACTGTTTGCTTTTAGAGTGAGATCACAAGTGCATCTACTGTAGTGAGTTTTGAATGGCCTGAGGTTGGTGCAGCTTGGAGAAAGAGCAAGACAGATATTTCATTACTTGACAATGGTCACTGTTTCTCCAAGATGCAGTACCCCCAGAGTGAGAGTAGTACAGAAAGGAAGTATAGGTTGAATGTCTGACTTGCCCCCTGCAAAATTGCTTTACTTTTACTGACAAATTAATACTTAAGCAGTTATTTATGATCTGATGTGACCAAGCTGTTGTTTTCCAAGGTTTAGCGTATCAAGATGATGTTTTGGGCCTGCCTGCTGGATGGTATGGTATATTTGAGTATAAAGAATTTCTACCACTCAGTGACATCTTGAGCCACTGGAGTGAGAAATCCCATGGTGCAGTGTGAATAACACAGACCATGCAGTAAAAAAGTTCACTAAACATCTGCTATAACACACACAAAAATGACATACAGCTTCCTCCAGGGGTGCATCATCATTACCCATGTTCAAGCTGATGATTGGTACCTTCATATTCAAAGTCCACTGCTGGTTAAATGATAACAAATAAACAAAAATTTGGTCAGTATCAGATAAGCACTTATTCATTATATTTTTAGTGTTATCGAGCTGTGTCAAGCACCAGTTTAATTCAGTCCTAACAGTGGCTTGATTGTTTATCAGCTAATATATCTGATATTTGCTAACAGAGAATATTTTCAGTGAAGTGAAAGATACTATTTGGTACCCTTTCATACAGCTTTAGCTTAGAATAAATCAATGATGTTTTCAAATCAAAGGTTATGCATGTCCTTGAACTTAGGTTCATAAACAGTCACTTTAATGTACGTTTTGGGTTACTCCATCTTCACTGGTATTTTCGAAATAGAATGGACATATTACTATGTAGGAATTAAGAGGTCACTGGGTTGCAGAGCTTGTGGTAAAAGCAGTTAATTGCTTTCTGACATTTATGCAGATTATGTAAATTAAAAACTCCATTATAATATTTTGTTGCTGCATTCTTTTATTTTTGGGTCTTAAACTTTTAGACAGATAGCTACATTATCCCATCCTTCAGGCACTAATGGAGTGATATGTTTCTTAAACTTTTAGACAGATAGCTACATTATCCCATCCTTCAGGCACTAATGGAGTGATATTTTTCTTAAACATTTAGACAGATAGCTACATTATCCCATCCTTCAGGCACTAATGGAGTGATATGTTTCTTTATTGCTTTCTGGGAAGTGTCACCTAGGTATTTTAGTCACTAACAATCCAAAGTCAATTTTCCAGGTGCATACATCCTGTCCTAACTTTGCAATAAGGCACAATGGTGTTGTTGTAAGGCATCATCCCACAAGGTGAGTGCCTTACAATCCTTGGAAATGTAATATCTGTACCAAGTCCGCACTTATGCCTTGTTTTACTAATTAAGTGGGTATCTGCATTTTTTTGCAGTTTGAATTTCATATTTAGTAGTTTATGTATGATAATATATGTTTCATAGTGCATTCTTTTGTAGAATAGTTCCTCTGCCCATTTTACTTAATTGATATCCATTCAGAGATATAAGTTTTGTGTGGAACTTTGATCTGAAAGTTTTGGAGTAGTTATTTAAGAGACTGTTTTATGAAACTGTTGTGTACCATTGCACAGTCCAGTTTATAAACAGGTGTTAACACTAGAAAATACTTCAATTGAGTTCTTGCAGGTGTATGAGCTCCAAATAAGGAGAGTTAGGAAGGTATTCATAGTCGTTTGTGACAATGGAGTAGGGGTATCCATGAAGTTTGTGAGTGAATAAAGCTGAGGCACAATTCTTTTAAAACCATTTACGCTAATGCACAATGCCTTTAGTACAATGAGATGTAAATGAGAAACGTTGTAAAGCAGTATATGCTAATAAATTGTTCTTGCAATTCATAGTCCAGTATTTGCTCCATACACAGACCTGTTGCTAAAAGAGTTGCTGCTCCTCTGCTATCTGTTTCACAATCTACAGTCTTGCCCCCAGCAATCCCTTCAATAGTCTGTCCAAGTCCAAATATGGACAAGCACTAAAATGGCACTAAATAAATAACCTTCCCCAGCGATCACTTCAGCAGTCTGACCATGTATGCAATAGCATTGCACTGACACAGCACATAAATGGCTGATTTCCCCTAGTGATCCCTTCTGTAGTTTGACCATGTATGCACAAGCACTTCAATGACAAATAAATGACTGATTTCCCCTAGTGATCCCTTCAGTAGTTTGACCATGTATGCACAAGCACTTCACTGACAAATAAATGACTGATTTCCCCTAGTGATCCCTTCAGTAGTTTGACCATGTATGCACAAGCACTTCACTGACAAATAAATGACTGATTTCCGGTAGTGATGCCTTCAGTAGTTTGATCATGTATGCACAACCAGTGCACTGACAAATAAATGACTGATTTCCCTAGTGATCCTTCAGTAGTTTGACCATGTATGCACAAGCACTTCACTGACAAATAAATGACTGATTTCCCTAGTGATCCCTTCAGTAGTTTGACCATGTATGCACAAGCACTTCACTGACAAATAAATGACTGATTCCCCTAGTGATCCCTTCAGTAGTTTGACCATGTATGCACAAGCACTTCACTGACAAATAAATGACTGATTTCCCCTAGTGATCCCTTCAGTAGTTTGACCATGTATGCACAAGCACTTCACTGACAAATAAATGACTGATTTCCCCTAGTGATCCCTTCAGTAGTTTGACCATGTATGCACAAGCACTTCACTGACAAATAAATGACTGATTTCCCCTAGTGATCCCTTCAGTAGATTGACCATGTATGCACAAGCACTTCACTGACAAATAAATGACTGATTTCCCCTAGTGATCCCTTCAGTAGTTTGACCATGTATGCACAAGCACTTCACTGACAAATAAATGAATGATTTCCCCTAGTGATCCCTTCTGTAGTTTCTCCAGATATGCATAAGCACTAATATGACACAAAATAAATTATTTTCCACAGTGATCACTTCAGCAGTTTGCCCATGTATGCTCAAACACTTCACTGACACCAAAATGAATAATTTCCCCACAGTGACCCCTTAAGAAGTTTGACCATGTATTCTGAAGCATTTCTTCTTCTTCTTCTACTGGCTTTTCCCATGTAGAGTCACCACAGCGGATCACCTTTCCGCTCATGATTGGCAGTGGAGTTTTTACGGTGTCAAGTTGCCAGCCTGGCACCCAACCTTCCACGGAAGGCATGCACATGCACTCACACCTAGGGCCAATTTAGAGTATCCAATCCACCTACAGCATGTGTTTGGGATGTGGGAGGAAAGCGGAGCACCCGGAGGAAACCCACCCCACCTCATGGAAGACATGCAGACTCCATGCTGAAGCACTTCACTGACACATAAATGAATAATTCCCCCAGTGACCAGTTTAGTAGTTTGACCATGTATGAACAGATACATAAATAAATGATTTCCACCAGCAACTGCCTTCAGTAGTTTAACCATATTTGCACATGAACTTTGATGACAAATAAATGATTTCCTCTGTGATCCCTTCAGCCGTTTCACCTTGTATGCACAAGCACTTCACTGTCACGAAAATGAATAATTTCCCCAATGATCCGTTCATTAGTTTGTCTATGTATGCACAAGCCCTCATATGACACCAGCATGAATCATTTCCACTTGTGATCCCTTAAGTAGTTTTTCTATGTATGCACAAACACTCAAATGACACCAGAATGAATTAGTTCCCCCAATAATCCCTTCAGTAGTTTGTCCATGTATGTACAAACATTTCACTGACACTCAAATGAATAATTTTCCCCAGCAATTCCTTCAGAACTTTGTCCAAGTATGTATAAGCACTTCACTTACACCAAAATGAATAATGTCCCCTAACAATCCCATTAGTAGTTTGACCATGTATGCACAAGCAAGCACTAAACTACAATAAAACAATAATTTCTTGAAGTAAAGTCAATAACTGTACCTCCTTTAAAAATGTATGGCAGTTCATATTCATTTTTTCACTTCCACTTAGCTAATTAATCTGCCTTCTAAATCCTGTATTATCCTGGTAAATTTGTGGTTATTGGAGTAAGTTCAGGGCCCTTTTATGAGTTTTGTTTGCAAATGAGGCCTTTTTACATTTGTTTCCATGAATTGTAGTAATACCCAAAGATGTAATAACCCTTAAAAACATATGTAATCAGTAATGCTCCCCACCTCATCATTTTTCTTAAATAGATTTAGCTGAGAATGTATTTGTTGCCCTTATTTAATTGGGTTTCTATGGCATTTTTTCTGTCTTATTTCTGTTGTAATAAGTGTTTGTATTTTTGCAACATTTTACGTTTGTGTGCTGTGTCTTCTGATTCCCTTCTTAGGTCTAACAATGTCTGGCATATTCTTTCTATTGCATTTCATAGGTTCATAGGTTTGTACTAGGCTAATGGCCCTGGAGCCTTTATAAGCCTTGCCCATAGGATTACCCTGGCATCGTGCCACCCGACCTTAGTTCTTAGTCCCTCTGTGGAGTAGAGCCACTGGAGTGATCTCCAGGGTGAATTTTCTATTTCCCATCCACTCATCAAGATTTCTCCTGAAGAGGGCCAGTGAGGTGCTCTGCTTGACATGTATGGGAAGTCTATTCCATAGCACGGGCAGTCTCTGGGTTATGAACCTGTCCCTCCAGCATGTTCTGTTGATTGTGGTAATGAGGTTGAGGTCTCTGGAGCATGTGGTGCAGAGGGATTGGAATTTCTTTAGATGTAGCATTTCTAACAGAGCTGAGTCAGACATGGTTTTGGAGTGACTACAGACCCTGGGAACTATTGCCCCATTAGCCTGATGAGTCTGATATGCAAAGCTATGAAATGCATTATCATGGACCTAATAAACAAGGATATAGGGAATCTTCAAACTCTGGATCCTACAGAGTTTGGTTTTGTGAAGGTTAGATCATGCCTGCTCAGCTTGGTTGACTTCTTTGAGTCAGTCACCTGAGACATGGATAAAGGCAAGGTGGTTCATACAGCCTACCTTGATCTGGCCAAAGCTTTTGATACCATTCTCTGCTCAGGAATCATAGAAAAACACACTAAGCTAGGCATTAACCCCTACATCACTAGGTGGGTTGTAAACTGGCTCACAGGTAGAACCCACAGTGTGAAAGTAGCTGACTCCAAGTCAGACTGCCGACCAGTCATGAGTGGAGTCCCACAGGGTTCTGTCCTGGGTCCTCTCCTGTTTAGTATCTACTTCTCTGAAGTCCAGGTCAACATGAAGGGACTCTGGCTGACAAAGTTCACAGATGATTGCAAGTTGGGAGCTATTATTAACTCCCCAAGTGATGTAGACATCCTACAGAAAGGCTTCAATGAGACCAGCGACTGGTGTCAGAACCATGGCCTTAAGCTTAATGCCAAAAAATGTGCCGTCATCCCCCTTGGGAAAAACCCAGTTCCATTAAATTAACACATCGATGGTAGTCCACTGAACACAGAAGTCGTTATAAAAGATCTAGGAACACAGGTTGACAGCAACCTCTCTTTTGACCACCACATTGCCATTGTGGTCAGAAAGTCCTTCTATCTGGCACATCTCATTGCTAAGGGTTTTGCATCCAGGAAGAAAGAAGTCATGTAATTTGACTCCAAGATCAGAGTGTTGATTTCTTTTTTAACTGTGGGCCAGATTCAATAAAGCCTACATTAAGTGTACATGATGTGTATTCAAGAACATCCTGACCACATTTTTTGTGCTTTCTAGTCACTCAGAAAGATTACACTGAGTGTACATGTAGTCTGCACTTTGTGGTAACCTTTATAAATCCCTATCAGTGTTTAAAGCTGCAAAAAATATCTGTAGGAAAACTAAAATTAGGAGGAGGAAGGTGTGAGTTATTTCAGTGTTGTCTGTTCACTCAGAATGGTGTACACCTTATTACTGCACTTGAGCTGAAAGCCAGGTGAATTTTAAATTGGGATGGTTTTTTTGCACTCTGGTGAGGGCATGGAGCTAAACTCAACTCATCCAAGGTAGAAACTACTGGTCCAGAGCTTTTGTGTTTTTATCTGATTGGCCTGAGGGTTTAACTTTAGAAAAGGCTTTCCATCTGCTTGTATAAAAGCCTCACATTTGTGCTCATGAGCAAATGCGGCTCCCAGTACTTGCATATAAGCAAATCTCTCTGGCTTAAATCCTCTACAGGAAACTCTGTCCATAGTCTCCCATCATTAATATAGACTCTTTATAGAGCCCCCCCCCCCCATTAGTATAAACCTAATTTATACCACACCCCTCCATGTTCTCTTCCCACTGTGAAAACAGGATTTAACCTAGCATTATAGATGGTCAGTTTCCTTCCATTTCTCCTACCAGCCTAATTGACATGGGATTCCTTAGGCAGTGTAGCAACTGCCTCATGTGCACTGACAATCCTCTACTCCTAAATCAGCCAAGTACAATTTGTGAGATATGCATATACACTAAGAATCTGGAATCCTTGCTCTCTCATGCACAGAATAGTAACACTGAACAGTTGTCAGACCACATACTACACCTCCTATAAAAAACATGCACTCAGCACATAACCATCATATGCAGAGGTACTCACCAGAGACCTTCCAAACAAAAACATGCTACACTTAAAACAGCACCTACAGCACTCAATACACAGAAAATCACAAGCACCAGTGTCTCACCAAATAACCTGCTAAGGCAAAGCACATATAAACCTAATTTTTTAATCATAGGTGACTCCATTGTGAAACACACAGCTGTTCTACTCACCAGGCTGGACAAGGAGAAGGTTTCAGTCAGCTGTCTATCTGGTGCCAGGATCCATCAGATCACACATGTCAAGTCTCTCAAAAAAAGTACCATTATGACTCTGTCATAGTTCATAACTTGAGATGCACCTCACGAGACTATATGAAAAGAGATGTGATTGAGGTCTCTGAATGTGTGTCTCAGGCAGGTATGTCCCTGGCTTTGAGCAGAATTCTATCCTCACCTACGATGATACCACAACATAAAAAAAAAAATGATTGACTTCAACAACTGACTTAGTTTCTGGTGTCATTCTAAGCGGATCCAGTTCCTGTCAGCCTGGGATGACATGGTTGGTGGACCATGCTGCTTTGCCAGAGATGGTCTTCACCTGTCACCTCTAGGCTTTCGGTTACTAGCTAAGGTAACTGCCTCCCACATAGAACCTTTTTTAGGCAAGGTCTCAAAAACAAAATTTCTGGTGTGAAAATAGCACTCACAAATAAATTAAGGATTATGCTGCTAAATGCTAGGAGTTTAAATTAGAAACTGCATTCTCTGGAAGCACTCCTCTCCCTGGAGGATGTTGACATCTGTGCAGTCACAGAAATTTGGTTTAGGGCCGCAGACAGTACCCCGGCCTTGCAAGGCTACAATACCTTCCACACTTTCAGACTTCAAAATTATCATGTGAGAACCAAAGGAGAAGTATCTATCTTTATCAAAGATAACTGCACCTCTAGACTGGTTAGACAGGAAAACTCCATGGAGTTACTCCATGTTCAACTAACTGTGGGTAAGACCCCCCCCCCCTCTTCAAGTCATCATTAGCTATAGACCTCCTTCAATTATCCAAGATACTCTTGTTGGTTATTTGGACCTACTTGAGTCAATCAAATTACAACCAAACACTCTACTCATGGGCAATTTTAACTATCTCTCCATTGACTGGAAAACTTATACAGGTACTAACATGCTCGCACAAAGGTTTCTGGACTTTAACAATAATGCCCTGGAACAAATAATCTGCAACCCCACAAGGGGCTCAAATATCTAGTTTTCACCAACATGAGTGACCATTGCACCACCACATGTATAGGACCCTCACTGATTAAATCTGATCACAAATCAATCACATTTGAAGTATCGATAACACCTGAACCCCTCTTAGGTGAAATCAAGCTAAAAAATTTCACCAAAGCTAATTATACTCTCCTAAGGGATGGCATAAATAATTTCTAAGCTTCTGTTTCCACAGATGGCATTGACAACTATACTAAGGTACACACAAATGCCCTGTGCAAACACTTATACAAATGTATTGGCACAGCAGTACCTGATAGGATCAAAACAACATCTTCAAGAAAAAAACAAGCCTCCATGGTGGACATCTAGCATTAATAAGTTATACAACAAGAGGAAGACGTTGTTGTCTAAGAATAAAAAAAGAGGGGCCCCAGCACTGGAAGAACACCCTCCTCTGCTTGAACAAGCAAATAAGACAACTTGTAAAATCCTCTAAAAGCAACCTAAAAAAAAAATAGCAACCTTAGCTAAGGATAACCATATGGCATTCTTCAGCTATATCCATAACCTAAAAGTTATGAACCAGACGTGCTGAACTAGCTGTGGATGGCATCACATACACTGATCCTGGGAAAAAAGCGAACCTATTGGCTGACAGGTTTGGTGAACCCCCCCCCGTCCCTTCCTAATATTTCACAAATCATTCCCTCTACATCACCCAAACCTTGGATGTCCAAAGAGCAAGTCATTAATGTTCTCTCTAAGGCCAAAAATACAGCCTCTATGGGATTGGATGGCATCCCAGGTTGTATTTAACAACTCCATTAAGTACTCTCTTCAACCACAGTCTGAGTATTGGTTTTGTCCCTGCTGAATGAAAACAGCAACCATCATCCCCATTCATAAAGTAGGTGCAGCTACAGACCCTGGGAACTACAGACCAATAAGCTTAACCAGCCTTATCTGTAAGGCCATGGAACAAATCATCATGTCCCTTATAAATACGGATATAGGTGATCTACAAACCCTTGATCTGACACAGTTTGATTTTGTCAAAAGCAGGTCATGTCTGTTAAACCTGGTGGAATTCTTCAAAAATGTCACCAGAGCTATAGATGAAGGCAAATCTGTGCATACAACTTACCTTTACTTAGCCAAGGCCATTGACGCAACCCCACATTTGGCCATCATTGATAAACTCTCCCAGTTGAATACCAACCCTTATGTTGTCAGGTGGGTTGCTAACTGGCTCACCAACAGATCACACTCAGTCAAAGTTGAGGCCTTTACCTCATCCACCAGACTTGTTGCCTGTGAAGTTCCACAGGAGTCAGTGCTGGGCCCCCTATGGTTTGGAATATACACCTTAGTCAGCCACAGCCCCTCTGTTTTGGCCTGAACTTCTGAGAACGACTGCAAATTAGGTGTAATTATTGAATCACCAAACAATGCCAATATACTTCAAGAGGGACTTACACAAACCAGTGATTGTTGCCAAAGCTATGGACTCAAACTCAGTGCAAAAAATGCATTATCATCCCTTTTAGTAAAATCAATATCCATGCAGACTGTCATATAAATAGTAATACCCTAAGTAACAACTAAGTAGTAAGAGACTTAGGATCATAGGATCATAAGAAGTTACTAGGCTATTGGCCCTGAGGTCCTTACAAGACTAGCCAAGAATTTAGCCCATGTTCCAACAAGTCAGCACCCTATGCCACTGCCCAGCAGGGACACAGGTGGAATCCCACATGTGTATTTTCTATTCCCCATCCAGTTATCCAGGTTGCACTTAAAAAGGTTTAATGACATACTTTGCTTCACGTGGAGCAGAAGTCTCTGGGATACAAATCTGTCCCACCAACAAGTCCTATTGACAGACCAGGTTGAGGTTTCGCGTGCAGGTTACTCGAGTGGAGCTTGACTTGTGGATATGCAGCAGTCCCATCAGGGCGGGGTCTGAGATGGCTTTGTATGCCAGAAAGAGGTCATCTCTGAGGAGTCTGTAGGAGACTGAGTAGAGGCACAGGACTTTTAGCCTATCTGTGTAGGGTAGATATTTGAGTCCTGGATTCTCTGTGGTCTCTCCAGCTACTGCATGTGCTTTGCGAGGTACATGCCGAAAGGGGAATTGTATTCAATAATTGGTCTTATAAGGGAAGAATACATGGATGTTATGATCACCTTGTCTCTGGATGAGATACCCTTGCAAATGAGGTGGGCCATGTAGAAAGCTTTCCATACAACGGAGGTAATATGGTGGTCAAAAGTTAGTTTGCTATCAATCTGGGGTCCCAAGTCCCTCACGACTGATTGCATGCTTAGTGCATTATTATCAATGTGATAATTTGTGGGGACATCATTCTCCCTAAAAGGGATGATGATGATGCATTTTTTGCCATTCAGTTTGAGACCATGTTTCTGGCACCAGTCATTTGTTTGGGTGAGATGTCCACATCACTAGGGGAATTGATGACAGCACCCACCTTGCAGTCATCTGCAAACTTGGTCAGCCATAGCTCACTAGATTTGGCCTGCACCTCTGAGAAGACTATCCCAAACAGCAGAGCCCCCAAGACCGATCCCCTGGGGTACACCACTTGTTATGGGTCTACCACCTGAGGTGGCTTTCCTTATTTTTGATTAGGTGGGTTCTATCAGTAAGCCAGTTTGCCACCCATCTGGTAACATATGGGTGGATGCCTAGTTGAAAGAATGTATCTATTATACCAGAGTGGGGAATAGTATTGAAGACCTTGGCCAGGTCAAGGTAGGTGGTGTACACCATCTTTCTCTCATCTATGACCTTGGTGACTGTCTCAAAGACGTTGACCAAATTTATCAGGCGTGACCTCCACTTGACAAAACCAAACTGTGTTGGATCAAGGGTCTGGAAGTTGCCAATGTCCTTGTTTAATGAGGTCCATGATAATCCACTCCATAGCCTTGCAGATCAGGCTAGTTACGCTGATGGGTCTATAATTTTCTGGATTGGTGAACGCTCCACCTTTATGCAAAGGGATGACAGTAGCTGTCCTCCACTTGGCTGGGATGAAGCCGGTACTCAAGCTTTGATTGAATAGGGAGCCTAATGGTGCTGCGGGTTCCTGCCTGAGTTCATGTAGGATGCAGCCTGGGATGTTATCGGGTCCCATGGAGGCTGCATATTTTGCCTTTGAGAGGGCAGTGATGACTTGCTCCCTAGATATAAGGGGAAGGGGGCAGGTACTGGGGATGTCCTGCTTTACTGATGGGGGAGGGGGCAGAGGAGTGAAGTTTTCACTGAACCTGTCTGCCAGCAGGTTGGCTATATCTACAGGGTTTGTGTATGTGGTGTCCTTGACCACCAGTTTTGAACAGATCTGGGTGCTTCCCTTGAGATTGCGGACATATGTGAAGAAACCTTATGACTGTCTATAGTAGATGTGACCAGTTTGGACTAGAAGTTTGCTTTGGAGGATTTCACTAGTGCTCTTATTTGCTTGTTCAGGCTAAGAAGAGATTGCTTCCAATTAGACACCTGCTCCTGCTTGGTCCTGGACAGCAATTTTTTCCTTTTATTATAGAGTTTATTTATTGTAGATGTCCACCAGACAAGTTTACTCTTCCTTGAGGAGGATGTTTTCATACTGTCTGATATTCCTGATTCCATGCAGCTATATAAATGCTCATATAGTACTTTGGTGTAAGTATGGACATATGTGCCATTTTCTGTAGAGGGGGAGGGGGCTGTGAAGCTGTTTATACCTTCCCTCAGGAGATTGTAATCAGCTTTGGAGAATTTTTTTTGTTTGCCCTAGCTTGGGGGGGGGGGGGGGTCAGGGGAGATGTTGACTTTGACTGTGACTGTTTTGTGGTCGGATCTTATCAGGGATGATGACACTGTAGGGATGCTGCACTGGTTACTCATGTTGGTTAATGCCAAGTCCAAGATATTTTCACCTCTTGTGGGGCTGTCAACCAACTGGTCCAAGGCATTTGCATTGACAAAATCAGTGAATCTCTGGGGATTTGTGTTTTGGCATGAGTATTTCTTCCAATCTATAGTTGGATAGTTAAAGTCACCCAGGATCAGGGTAAAGGGTTGAATCTTGATAGATTCAAAGAGGTCCAGATAGGTGGAGTAGGCATCTTGAGTCAGAGTTGGAAGTCTGTAGCTAGCTATTATTTAAATAGGGGTCTTGTCAGTTGTTAACTGCACCTGGAGTATTTCCTGTGTATCATACTGTTTGACCAGCCTAGAGGCTTGTATGTCTTTTATATATATTGCAACTCCACCTCCTTTTGTTTTGCTGCCCATGGCTTGGGGTCTGAATGAATGATAGAATGATTTTTACCTATGACCTCATATATATGGGCAGTCATTGCTAACTAAGATCTCAGGTTTAGGCAAGATCCTTTATATTGGGTTTCTCTAGTGTTATATCGAGCATACATGGCTAGGTTTATGAAGATCTTCAGGTCAGTAGCCTAGTAATTACCTATGAACTTATGAACCTATGAACGTAGTATACACTTACTGTCGGCGTTATTGAATCGGGGGTGGTGACTTACTGTCTCTTCTTAGATTACTTTATTTTTAGTTTCTGAAGTCTGTTCAGTAGATTATGTTTTTAACTTTTTATCTGTCTTTTACTAGCATTAAACAGGTACTGCACTTTGAGATTTTAGTGCTTTTATTACTGTAAGGTGCATTTAATTTGTGTCACAGTCCTAAATACTGTATTGTCCCATTTCTTTTTTACTATTATTTCCTATGTAGAGTCTTTGAGCTGTGGATGTATATTTCTAGAATTTTATGTTTTTTATTGATTTACTGGTTTGAGTTCTGGTTTTTTTTTTTTTTTTTTTTTTGAGTACTTTTGTGCTATGAATAATCCAGCCCTTGTTCAACCTCTTCACCATAATAGAATTAGTGGTAAAGGTAATACTGTACCACCACACCAAGAACACCAGATGGTGGGACAGATACTTAACCCAACATATCCCCCATTTCTGGAATGGGTTGACCTTATGTATCAAGCAGAGTACTCTCCTGGCAACCTTTAAAACCAGTCTAAATGACCAGATGAGCGATCACAGATTTGTACATATCTCAGATATGTGGGAAAGTCTGCTTAATGGGGGATATTTAGTCTCCCAGCAGTATTCTATGGTCTCCTTGATTGTTTGTTTTTTAATAACCAATGAACCTAAGTTAGTTGCTGGATTTTGAAGCCTGTGATGGAGTTAGGATCAGTGAGTGAGTGTGAGGTCTAGGGGGTCAATGAATAGACTTTTCCTGTACATGGAATATATTTGATGGAGAAATAGCAAACTATTTGTCTGGCCATTTTTTCTAGCCCATTTCATAATGTTCACATACTACATCTACAAATAGTTAATGGAGCAAAAGTTACTAAAAGTCTTTTATACAACAGACCTTGGGAAAACAGTAAAGCAGCAGAGCATATTGCAGAAGAACCCCAACTTTCTTAGGTAGTAAACTGCAGTATCAGTAAATTGTGAGCCTGCTGCTCTTTGCATAACGTTAGCAACCTTTAAACAAAGTATAAACATACAAGAGAAGTAAAAATCTTAATAATGTTGTCGCCTTCATGCTTACCCTAGAATCTCTGATTTTCTGTTTTCCTAGTTGAACTCCACATTTACCTACAAAATGGAGTCTACAGGACTGCAATTGGTCACCATAACAAAATCAGTTTCTCTCAGCATTTAAGCACAGTAGGTTGCACACAAAAAGCATTTGTTAAGCTTTCACTTACAGTGCTGTGTAATTAAACAGGTCACCATTTTGGTCAGCCATATGACTCTTTTTTTCTACTTGAGTGTTTTCCTCCTTCCCCTGTAACTTAAGTAAACTGACTCTTACATTAAGAGCTATAATACTTACCTTATAGGTTTAGGACACCTTAGGAAACCTTGTAAACTGCAATAGCCCTGCTATGTTTGCCCTCGCTATGCTCGGGCTCTCTTCGCTCCCCTCCCTGCCCCCAATTCCCTCCTGCCCCCAGTACCTCTAAATTTAAAGTACTATAGCCACTCCCCCACTTTCTAGATCCTATCTGCTTTCATCTGGGATAATTCCACCCACCCCTATTGTACTACCTACATTTAATAGCACCTATTAGCTTTCATCTGGCATTCTCCCATCCCCCCTTCCAGTACCTTTACCTCACCACTCTATCATCTGGTGTTGCATCACCAGGTAAAACAGTTCCTTAACTCACTAGCTGAATCACAAATAATTATATACTCCTCTTTACTACCCCTCTTGTTCGCACCATACCTCCTTACCTTGTATGAAAACCAGTTTCTCACAGGATTTCAGGTCCCAAAAGGCTATACTATCACCCCAGCTGTAAATCTTCCCACCTTCAACCATACTTACAGTACCAGGTCCTATCCAAAATCTTGTTCAGTCTATCAACATCTCAATGCCAGGCACATTACCTCTAGATCCAAACACTACCACAAACTAATAAACAAATTCCTGTAGTTCATCACCAAGTATAGACTTAACCTAATACTTGGTGGTGATATTCACCCCAACCCTGACCCTCCCACTTCAGATACACATACCCCCTCTACTTGCAATCTAAGCTACAAACATACAATTAATAGACCAAGTAACTCTCTCCTAGCCTGTCATCTCAATATTAGAAGCATTAATAACAAGGTACATGAACTGCATGCACTTCTGGATGTCCACTCCCCTGAGATTCTCTGTTTATCTGAAACCTGGTTAAAACCTAACACTACAGACAATGAAGTGTTACAACCTGGGTACAACTTGCACAGACTGGATCATGCTTCCAGGAAGGGGGGTGGGGTACCTGTACTCTATAAATCTGAGTTGAATGTCACCATAGATGTAATACAACCACCTCAGACTAATAACTCAGAGATTCTTGCCACCAAATTGCAACTTAATAAAAATAAATGCATTAATATCATCTGTATGTACATTCCCCCAGGTAAGAATATACCTACACTTGAAGATATCCTGCACTGGCTATCATGTCACTACCCCCAAGAAACCCTACTACTTGGAGACTTTAACATAGACTGGGGCACCTGTTCCTCAGAATCCCCAACCACCCATATTAACCTGCATGCATTTACACAAATCATATCTACCCCTACCAGGATAGGTAAACCCAACCAAAAAGAAAGCATACTTGACTGGGTACTCATAAATAGTCACCCCCAACTGTACATCTCTGGTACCCTCCCTGATGGCCTAAGCGATCACCTTCTCACATATGTAATTAAGCACAAAGCCATTAATTCCCAACAACCCTTACTCAGAAAGGTTAGAAACAATAAAAACCTTGACCCTGTCAAATTCCAACAAGAAATAAACTCATGTAATTGGTCTTTTCCAAAACACCTCCCCTTAGAGGAAGCAGTAGCATACTTTAACAGCAAATTCCTTGAAATCCTTGATTTGCATGTACCTGTTCGTTCAAAGAGAACAAAGAAAAAAACTGCGCCATGGCTTTCTAAAGAGTCTAAACTCAAAATCATCCTTATAAACAAAGCATGGGCTTTATGGTGTTCTTGTAAAGACCCACAAGATCACATTAAATACAGGCAATCCAGGAACGAAACTAAAAATCCATTTTACAAGACAAGAAACAATACTACTGTAATTTACAGTTAGTAAATCAAAATAACCCTCAGAAGTTTTGGGCAGGTTTAATTAATCTACTACATCCTGGACATACTTCAACCCCAATCCCTGCTGCTACTATTGATAAAACCCCGAGGATGTTTCTGACGGTTTTAACCGATTCTTTACTCAGACAATTCAAGCCCTAGCTAGACAACTACCTTCTAGCTCCCCTGGTCCTGAAAGTACCACCCCTAGAAACCTACTCGTGTTCAGCTTCCAACCAGTTGCCACTTCACTTATCCATACCTTGATCAAAAAATTAAAACCCACTACACTTTCTGCTGATCAACTCCCTACCGAGTACCTACAAAAATCAGCTGATGCTATTGCTTACCCCGTCTCAATACTAATCAATTGAACTATAGTAGAAGCTAAAATTCCCACCATCTGGAAAATATCCTATGTAATCCCACTTCACAAAGGAGGCAGCTCTACTGAATTCTCCACTTATAGGCCAATAGCTTTACTCTCTCCACTTGCAAAGATTATGAAAAATGTATTCATAGACAACTCATGCACCACCTAAACCAGAATCACCTTATGGCAGATACTCAGCATGGCTTCCGTCCTCATCACAGCACTACTTCAGCCCTCCTAGCCTTTACCAACACCATAAACCATAATCACAATGATAATTATATATCCTCAGCCCTCTTCTTGGATCTTTCCAAGGCATTCGATATGGTTGATCACCAACTTTTAATCCACACCCTGCAAACATTCTGTCTAGATACTAGAGCCCTTCAATATTTATTTATTTATTTACATTTGTTGACTCGGCTAGTCTAACTGGATATATGTCCATTTTCAGTAGCCCAGGGAGAAAAGCTCCAACCAGTCAAGACAAGTTTGCAATATACAGTAAAAAATTACATCTATTTAAAAACACATTGTCCACACAGCTTTAGCCACTTGAAAGCATGGTTTTGTAGCCACAGCATATTAAAATGGAAAAAAATGTATATTTGTTTCCAGTGAGATATAGCAGAGTTTTACTTCATATGTATTGACAATTAATGTACTGAGATGAAGCTCACCACAGTATCCACAATGAAAACTGAATATTACAAATACAAAATGTCAGACTGGCAGTTAAAGATGCAGCAACTCAAGCCAAAGGTTAGAGCTCTGTCAGCCTTTGAGATTTTTTTGCAATACTTCCAGGTAATAACAAGGGAGTACTCTGCTATAATACACACTTACGGTTGCATTTCTCATTATAGAGCTTCAACTGCAGCATAACTCCGAATTTAACTTTTTTAACTGCTTGAAAGCATTATATTGTTGTCACAGCATGTTACATCTGAAAAACAATATTTTTTTTGGAGAAATATATGGCATTTTTTACTTCTGTAAACTTAATACAGATACATTTTGGTTATTAATTTTAACCTGCCTTTTATGGAGAGGCCATATAGTCATTAGGAGGAAAACTGGCACAGACTCTGGCAACAAAAGCCCTCTGAAATGCTGGCTTTACTAACTGTATATAAGAAGCCATATTTAATTCTTTGAAGACGGTTCACAAAAAATCTGGGACTTGTAATAAGGTACTTTGGTGCAAAACACACATACTTTCTGAATGGACTGCGCCTCATCTGAGAGTGTACAGTACCTTTGGCTATGAAAGACTCAAATAAAATATGGTCATATAGCTCTTTGACAGATACTGACCCTTCCCAACAAACCCTATCTATAATCAATCAAAAGCGATCTTGTAATAGCTATTTATTTTTATACACCAGTTGACCTTAGCACTTTTGTCCAGATATCAAATAGCCCTGTGATGGAAAGCAAATAGTATTGCTAGATTATGATAACAAAAGCCCCATGAAATGCTGAATTTACTAGTTGTATGTAGAAAGGCTTAATTTAGGTCATCCCAAAACAGTTCACACTAAACTATTTAGGGACATCTACTATGATACTCTGGTACAATACACGCATTGAGTCAATGAAATGTGCCATACCTCTGACTGTGAAAGAATCACATAAATATAATGGCCATATAGCTCTTTCACAGATACTACTCCCAACAAACAACATCACCAATCAATCAGAATTAATCCTGAAACTGCTGTTTCCTGGTCTATCTCACTTGCCTCCAGCATTTTGTGCAGAGGTCAAATAATATAATATTAAAATAAATAGATACAGTGCCCAAATGTGACCTCCATAAAAAAACAAAATCTAAAAATCACAAAGAGAGAGACACACCCATTCAGAATACAAAACTTTAATGTCCACAAAGCTTTTGAACATACTGCCCTTCCTCAGTGTACGTAAAACAAACAGACCAGGGACTCATATACACACACACAAACACACATGTGTGTGTGTGTGTGTGTGTGTGTGTGTATATATATATATATATATATATATATATATATATATATATATATATATATATATATATATATATAAAAGGATCTACTTCAGTAGACTGAAAGTTCATTCACCCGACTTTCAGTTAGCTGAGACGAAAAGGCCGACAACGTCAGAACACCGACATCCAGGAACACTGACTTCCCACTCAAGGTAAGTAACCGCTTGGACATCCTGAGAAAAAATAGT
This sequence comes from Protopterus annectens, assembly GCF_019279795.1. NCBI lineage: Eukaryota > Metazoa > Chordata > Ceratodontiformes > Protopteridae > Protopterus > Protopterus annectens. The sequence continues at coordinate 600,470,883 of NC_056734.1, read as the reverse complement.
AAAACTGAAGGAAAGTAAACCCACCCATGTACGGGACTTTGCCCTCCCCAGACCCCCTAACTAAATTTACCAAATCTAAGATTGCACTACCGTGGGGGTAAGGGGCAAAGTTCAACAGGGTGACAAAGCGGTTACTTACCTGGAGTGGGAAGTCAGTGTTCCAGGATGTTGGTGTTCTGCAGTTGTTGGCCTTTTCATTTCAGCTAACTGAAAGTCAGGTAAGTGAACTTTCGTTCTACTGAAGTAGACCCTTATACATATATATATATATATATATATATATATATATATATATATATATATATATATATTTTTTTTTTTCTACATCAATTAATCAATCAGTTATCAAACTCTCAATAAATTAATTAGTGAAAATACAACCATAAAATAAAATAAAATACATTATACAAAAAGTTTTTTAATAAATACATATAAAATTAATTCATATCTTATTAGATTTCATCTTCAGCACTGGTTTAATACTAATAGTTGCATTCAAACCCAGGTGGAAACCGCATATAGTGCCAGACTATGACAACAAAATCCATCTGACATGTTGAATTTACTAGCTGTGCATGGAAGGCCATATGCAGTTCCCCAAAAGTAAATCACAATTAGAACTCAAGCATAGTACCAGAATGCAACAACAATAGTTGTCTGAGATGCTAGAGTTACTAGCTGTATAGAAGAGGTCATATGTCAGTTCCACCAAGACAGTTAATGAAAAATCAGAGATGTTTAATAAGGTACTTAACTAGAAAATGTACACTGTCTTAGTGAAATGTGTTATCTTAGAAGGTGAAGGAAATCACATGACTATGCTGTCCACATAGCTCTTTGATAGATACTATCCCTCCCCAACAAACCATGTCATTAATTAACCAGAAGTGATTCTGTAACTACTGTTTGCTTTCATAAATCACGTGCCTCCATTCTTTTGAGCAGAGGTTAAATAGCACCCTGGTAGAAATCAAATATAGTGCGAGGCTGTGACAACAAAAGTGTTCTGGATACAAGCTGGATTTGCCATGTGTTATTTCCTCAAAGATTGTTTGCAGTTAAAAAAAATCAGGAACTTTTAATAAGGTACTCTGGTAAAAACATATACATATACTGTCAAATGGAATGTGCCCATTTTTGGATGGGATTTTATCTCTGATTGTGTCTGCGAAGTAAATACCTTAATCATTATACCAACCTCCACTACTGATTGTATTACATGTAGTAAAGGAGATCAGCTGGACTTAATTTTTGCTGTACAATGAAAAGTGCCATTTCTTATTAGTTATACAGTAGAGTCTCTGTTAACCAGAACTCAAGCAACCAGCACTCCCAAGCAACCAGCAATTTTGATTGGCTTGTATGCTGGTATATGAGCCAATCAAAAATTGCAAAGTGGAGAGACTTCTACTCAATACGGAACATCCCTCTGATGTTGGAGGATCTGTAGCCTCTGATAATAATAGGAAGAATAAGATGTCACAGTCAGTGGGTGCAGGGTACATGTTTGAGACAGGGAGTGTGACCACTGCACCCCCTAAAGAAACTATAGCTAAAGTCTCTATGCATGTGGATACCCAGCATACACAAACATCTGTGTGAGGACAAGTTGTTGAGGACACTAAAGACTAGGGAAGTAGGCTGACCTCCAACAGGCAGATGTCTGAATCTGTGCCTAGCACTCATGGTCACAGAGGTCCATGTGGGGGTTGGTAATGTTGCTTGCAGGAGATATGTCTACCACCCTCCCCTGAGATTGGTGTGTCACTGGCTGCACCCCGTCATATGTGTAGGGCTATTGTGGAGGCACAGGCTAATTCCACCGTAGCCATGGCAGAGATGGTGATGGTTATTCAGGCTGTGCATGGTGACCTACTTGAGAGCATATCCCATATTTGTGATTTCTTGGGTAGACTGAATCACGCATTGGATCATGCAGTGTCTGTAATGGGTCATAGGGGTAAATAAGTCGTCCTTATAGCCATTCATCTGCTACATTTACAGATGATAGCCAAGATGGTTGCAGATGAGGGAGATCCTACTCCCACAGTGCTAGCATTGTCACAGTAATAGCTATTGTAGAGGGGTCCACCTCCAGGAGTAGGCATTCCAGTGATCATGGCTGTCATCATTCTGGCACATCTCCTAGAAGACATTGCTTGAGGTCATGTAGCACACCAGCATCTAGCCATGGTCATGGTAAAGCCAGTGCAACTCCTGACAGAGCCAGCTCTCATGGGCAGAAGCATGCACAAGAAGCTGAACCCTCTGTCATGGGTGCCCTGAATGTGCCCAGTAGGCTGAGGCATGATCTTGAACCAACTGCTGAGGCTGTGTCACTTCAGAAACACACACATACACACAAACACCACAACCCCAACACATCATACATATCCCCTGACCTCGTCCCTTTCCGACATTACCCCCTCATTTCCAGTTCTGATACTTAACATAAAGCACTTTTTTTCTTTTGCTATACCTCAGCAATCATGCTACACACTTCCTTGTGAAAGACATGCATTCCTGTCCTCCCTTTCCCAAATGTACAAATGATGATAACTGTGCCCTGGCTTTCTACATTGTTACTTGGGTTGAACATGTCTGATGCACAGTGTGGCCAGCCTATCCATTGGTAATTACAGCATGGTATTTTTACTTGCATTATTTTTAGTGTAGTGTACCTTCTTAACTCTTATGTTATAAATCTTTCTGCACTCCACTGCCTTTTTGCTAGTGCCATGGCATAATGTGACCACCTCCATTTGACACTGTCATCTCCTTCTGCTGGCTCCTCCTGTGACTCCTCATCTGTTTCAGCTTCCACTACCTGTTGACTTGGGAACTACTGGCCCTGCAAGAGGCCATTTTGCAGTACCTGTTTCCTAACTACAATATTGTGTAATATTGTGTAACATTCCACACACAATCAGTATTTTGGCATATATGGTAGGGTCATTCTGCAGGGTACCACTGGATATATCGAGATACTGAAAGCATACACTCAGCATCCCATGAAGGACATAAAATGTTAACATGGTCAGATGACCCAGTACTTCTAGGGGTGACATGATGCACTGTCAGGCAAAGTATCTGCAATAAGAGCCTCCTGCAGATGCACATACACAGTGGATGGGGAAGCCCCAGCTATATGTATGACATACTCTGAACACAGGCATACGGCTGAGTTCAAATATAAAGTGAGCACAGCACAGTTGGGGCTGTTTGTAAATGTTTCTGAATCACTCCACCATCTTGTTTTATCTCATTATTATACATGGTGCTTCATCAAGTAGTCATTAGCATATAGCACAGCTGGCTACATTATTTGGCCTAGCTACTGCACACAACCTACATGTTGCCTCTCATCACACAAAATGTGACAGGGCTTTTTTTTTTTTTAATCTAAGACTTAAGAAAGGGCTGACATACTGATGCCTTTCCAAAAATGAGGCGATCATGCCAACTGAAGTATATTACTATTTAGTGACAATATTCCACATTATTTTGCCAGATAATCACAAATTTTACCCAAAACAGACAAAACATTTGGGGCAAAATAAATCAGGGATGTTCAGTAAAATCAGGGATATTTGAAAGGTATAGATTATAGAAGCCCCATCCTCTGTATACTCATTTAATTAAACCAAAATGACCACAACTAAGAACCACTCGCTAAATTGAAAAAGAGCTGTGTGAAGTTCCCTTATGTTTCAAACAAGCCACAATCATTCCATTGCCTAAAAAATCCACTATGACAGGACTGAATGACTACAGGCCTGTTGCTTTGATATCAGTGATCATGAAGACTTTTGAGAGGGTGGTGTTAGCTCACTTGAAGGATATTACAGCTCCCTCATTGGACCCCCCTTCAGTTTGCATATTGAGAGAACTGGTCAGTGGATGATGCAGTTAATATGGACCGGCACTATATCTTGCAACATCTTGACAACCCAGGGACATATGCAGGGATTCTGTTTGTCGACTTCAGCTCTACATTTAATACAACAATTCCCAGACTTATTCACTTGAAACTCTCCCAGCTTTCTGTTCCTGCTTCCACCTGTCAATGGATCACCAATTTTCTAACCAATAGGAAACAGCAGGTGAAACTGGGTAAATTTACATCTAGCTATTGCATGAGCAATACAGATGCCCCCCAGGGATGTGTGCTCTCCCCACTGCTATTCTCCATCTACACTAATGACTGCACCTCTAAGGACCCCTCTGTCAAACTTATTAAATATGCAGATGATACAACTATCATTGGGCTCATCAGGAATAGTGATGTCTGCATACAGATGGGAGGTTGAACAGCTCTCCCTTTTGATGTAGTCAGAATAATCTGGAACTGAACACTTTTAAAACTTTGGAGATGACAGTGGACTGTAGGAGTTTTACTACAATATTATCCCCCCTCTTTATATTTAATATAGCTGTGTCAGTTGTGGAATCCTTCATGTGTTTGGGGTCTATAAGTTTCTGGGACCTGAAGTGGGAGACCTATGTAGGGTCCATCATAAAAAAGGCACAACAGCAAATATACATTCTGCGACAGATGAGGAAGTTCAGCCTTTCACAGGAACTGTTGATTCAGTGCTATACAGCAGTCAATGAGTCTGTTCTCAGCTCATCCATAACAGTGTGGTTGATCTCTGTCTAATCATAACAAAAATAGGTTACATCGAATAGTCAGGTCTGCTGAAAATATCATTGGTGCTAGTTTGCCCTCCTGACAGGACCTGTAACATTCCAGAGTCATGAAAAGGGCAGGGAAGATCATCACTGACCCTTCACTTCCAGGCCACCATCTTCTTGAACTATTACCATCAGCCAGGTGTTATAGATTAATACGCATCAAAACAAGCAGATACATGAACACTTTTTTCCCACAGGCCATCAAGTTCATAAATGGTTAACTCAGCTTACTTGGTTAGGGTATTCTTTTTCCCAAGCCTCCAAAGATTCTGCAGTATTGATTACATATTGTTAATACTTGTTTCTTTCAGATTTTATTTCAGTATTTCTGAAACTGAGTTGCACCTTGTATGTATATTTACTTTTTTGTGTAGTTCTTAATAGTTGTATGTATGTCATTTGTCTCATTCTTAATAGATGCATGTATGTCATTTATATAATTCATACTTCGACAGTCACTGAAACTGCAGTCAAATTCCTTGTATGCGTGCATACTTGGCCAATAAATGTGATTCTGATTTTGAGTGTAGTTTTATACTCATTTAATTAAACCTGCTACTGCTCCCCCCTGAAAATGGAATAGACCCCATGGGACAGCACCGGAACACATCCAAGCTACTAAAAATACATTTTATAACCTGCTTTTTTTAAAGAAAAGACTAAAGAAGATAAGCTACAAGACTAGTGCCTTTCCAAAGTGATTCTTCCTGTAGCAGGGCAAATGTGGCAATAAGATGAATCTTCTTTTTCTTTTTAAAGACTCGAACAACAGTGCAACCAAACACAATCAAACCTACTGCTGGCATTGTATCTGCATATCTACTTGGCAGCAAACTGCAGAATTACACACATTATCCAGCCAGTAAGATGCAGATGTAGGCTGGACCCTCAGTACATATTTTCCTTTTGTTTTCCAGATTGAAACTCAAACTGTTGCAATAGCTAAAAATAATGAAAAATAAACCCTCTTATTCAACTTCTGTAGCAGAAAATAAAGAAACAAGCTTGTTTTATTGAAATCAAGCTTGCTTATTCATTAGTCTTTTTCTTCTTTTTTTCTAGCAGAGGAATCATCCAAAGGCACAGTCAATGAGTCTGTAAAAAGTGGAGGGCACTTGCTCCCTCATGTCATATGGGTCCAGCATCCTTGGATACCACTTCCTGTATGGAATCTCCTGGATGGAAAAAAATGGAAATAGGTGAGCAGTTTACCAACTTTTAGCCTTCCAGCAGAGGCTGTCACTAGCAGAGAAGGGAGTCAAAGTGGAAATAGGAGTTGGGAGGTGGGGTAGAGATGGAAACCAGCAGAATTACTTATGTTGTCATACATACCTGGGCCTTTCCCCCAAGACTCTACTCCAGAATGCCAACAGCACCCTGTAGGCTGGGCAGAAAATGAGGAGAGGCTAGCACGGGTGAACCTGTCCCAGGTCTTTACAAGACTACTTACCCTTTGACCCTCCAGTATGCCCAGTCTAGTGATCATTTCAATGTGTGGTCTCTATCATGGCCAGATGAATGTCAGCATTTCTCTCCCCAGTATAGGCATATGTCCATCCTTCCTCCCATCTCCATTAGATGCCTAAGCAAAAAATTGAGCTTCATTCACACAGGATATACTTAGGGTATTACCACTTTATGCCACAGGGCTGGCTGAACCTAGGTGTGTATTTCACTTTTTACACCCTAGCTTACTGATTGGCATATCAACAGCTCACTGGCAATTCTGGCAGAGGGAGACCAGTAGGGAGGATGCACACAAGCAGAAATGAAGGACTGCTGTTGAGGGATACAAGAAAGTGGGCACGCTTAGTCATGACAGTGTTTAATCGACCTTTGCATTTGAAAATAGAATTTTAGGCAAATTATTCACCTTGTTAATTTTATTTGTCTTTTACTATGGTATGGGAGCAAATTTAGAGTTTGACTGTAGTTTCAGTGTTATTGTCAGAGGTAGGAAAATAACATTTGTTTTAATTTTTGTGTTTTTTATAGTTTTAATGGTAGGAGACGTGTTCTGTTATGGTGCTGCAGTTTTGTAATCAATTTCCATTTTTTTATGTATTTAAAATACTCTGTATAATATATGCATGGAATGAAGGGTTAAACCTTTAGCTTTTGCCTTACAATGCTGTTTCTCATACCATTCCAAGGATAGGTGCACATTGTTAATAGGTATTCACAGTCACCTGATTAGACACCTGTGTGACCCAATTACAGATTAATGAGGTTGTGAGGTTTCACTCTAGGTACCATTAACTCTCATCACCTATTCTGAAGCACAGTGCCTTAGTCTGTCACCTTTTCAGTGTGCATAAATGACGTATAGCGCATATATGTGATATGCCTCTCTCCCTGGGGTAACAGAGTTATTTGTGCAGAATTAGTAATTAGTATTGTTTTCTGTGTTCATGCTGTTTTTTGTGGGCGGTTTCCTGTTTCCTTGTCCACTTCAGGTAAGTGAATTGGTGATCCCTTAAATTGCTTACAGAAGTATGTTGATGTGTGTGTGTGTGTGTGTGTGTGTGTGTGTGTGTGTGTGTGTGTGTGTGTGTGTGTGCACGCATGTGTGAGTGTGCGTGCACGTGCTCTTTGCTGCATGTGAGCATGCACACTTGTTGTGCATGTGTGCGTACATGGCTGTGTTGTGATGAACTGATAGTCTGTCCATCAATTCCTGCTTTATGCCTACTATTTTTCTGGCATAGGCTCTGCACTTCCCCTCTCAGAATTGAATAAAGTAGTTACTAAAGGTGAATGAAGAGATGAATGCCCCCTCCTCCCTAAAAAAAGAAAAAAAAAGCATTTCTGTGGGCTCAGAATAAAAATGTAATCACATATTTTCAAATGGCTAAACAACTCCAAAGGACAAAGTAAAAGTGAAAAAGCAGCAAACCAAAGGCCAGGAAGGAACTGGACAACAAAACTTAAAAGCTTTCATTAGTTTAATAAAACACCAAACGTCATCAGAATAAATGCACAAACTTGAAACCACCCTTTAAATACTTGTCATGTGCAGAAATCATCCAATGACAAAATGCTTCAAATAAATTATTTAAATAGCCACTGTGATGTCATGAAAATTTAAAAATACACTACAAAATTTTTAACATTGCATATATATATATATATATATATATATATATATATATATATATATATATATAAAATAGTCAGTAATAACAAACTACTACACAGTGTTTCATCAAATAAAGCCCATTTTGTGAACAGCTTGGCTCACTACATCAAAGCCTTTATAACTGAAGAAAACACGATGTTAATAGTTTCATTTAGTCCTGGGGGGTAGTCTGCTCTTAAAGCTATCTGCCATTTAGTTTCCCTACATTCTAATAAGGCTTGAAAATTGCCCACAAAAGGACCACAAACTACTTTATCTAAAACAAAGAATGTAAATTTCTTAAAACTGTTACATAATAAAACATGTTGTGTCGTGCATTATTCCTGTCTTTGTTTCTCACTGCCAACACATGTTCATAAATCCTTCTACTTAGTGACCTGATAGTGTGACAATGATAAGATCAACACTTTGTGTGTTTTGATGGAAATGATTTTGGAAAGTATTTTTTTTTAAGTTTGGAACTAGTATTTTTCAGCAAATCTCTGGTGTAGCCATGGGTTCTAGAGTGGCTCCTTCTTTTACCAACCTAGTTATGGCTATGTGGGAGATGAAATTTCTTGTGACACATCCTTTGGCTAAGAATATTTTATTTTACAGGTGTTACATTGATGATTTTTTTTTTGTGGGAAGGGAACTTTGACAGTTTCCAGTTATTCTTGCAAGACCTGAATTGTTCAACCAGTTCTTTGAACTTTACCCTGGGAGGGTTTGGGAAAACAATAGACTTCCTGGATATTCATTTGGAACTACTTGATGACAATTTTAGTTTCAGTAGTAGTATCCACAGGAAATCTACCTTTGTCAATCAGTACCTGCACAGGGACAGTCTTCACCCCCAACATATGAAAAGAGCGGATGTCAAAGGACAACTTATAAGATTGAGTCATTTGACCAGTGAAGATTCTGTTTTTGATGGTGAGGTTAACAAATTGACTGGATTTTTTATAGCCAGGGTATATGATTTGTTTTGGTTACGTAACATTGTTTCTGAAATTATAACTATCAGAGACAGTTTAGCTAGTCCCATTTTGAGAGGCAATTTCAGTGTAGCAAGTAGGGTGAATCAAAACAACAAGGTGTTTGAGCTGGCCTTCCCATTGCCCATTTCAGATGGAATGGACATTATTAGGCGTATTATTAAGGAAAATTGGAAGGTGTGGCTTGGACATTCTGAGTTGGTGAAAGTCCTGGTTAATGAACCTTTGTTCACTTATAAAAAGGTATGTAACATAAGAAGTATACTTGAAAGTACTTCTAAGACATCACACAATGGGGGTCAAAGACTCTGTTGGGACTTTTGCTTGTGGTCATTGCAGGCAATGTAGATACATAGCCAGTTCAGGTTCTGTTGAGTTGAAACATTTCAAGAAAGTTATTTGGGCAAAGGACAGGTTTACATGTGATTCTGTGGGCATTGTTTATCTCGCAGTATGTAATTCTTGCACCAGTTTTTATGTTGGCAAGACCATCGGGTCACTAAGTAGAAGGATTTATGAACATGTGTTGGCAGTGAGAAACAATGACAGGAATAATGCACTGGCACGACATGTTTTATTATGTAACAATTTTAAGAAATTTACATTCTTTGTCTTAGATAAAGTAGTTTGTGGTCCTTTGGTGGGCAATTTTAAAGCCTTATTAGAATGTAGGGAAACTAAATGGCAGATAGCTTTAAGAGAAGACTACCCTCCAGGACTAAATGAAACTATTAACATCAAGTGTTTTCTTCAGTTACAAAGGCTTTGCTGTAGTGAGCCAAGCTGTTCACAAAATGGGCTTTATTTGATGAAACACTGTGTAGTAGTTTGTTATTATTGACTATTTTATAGATATATATATATATATTTTTTTTTCATATTTTATATATATATATATATATATATATATATATATATATATATATATGCGTGTGTGTGTAATGTCAAAAAATGTTGTAGTGTATTTTTAAATTTTCATGATATCACAGTGGCTATTTAAATAATTTATTTGAAGCATTTTATCACTGGATGATTTTTTGCACATGACAAGTATTTAAAGGGTGGTTTCACGTTTGTGTATTTATTCTGATGAAGTTCATGGTGTTTTATTAAACGAACGAAAGCTTGTAAGTTTTGTGGTCCGGTCCCTTCCTGGTCTTTAGTTTGCTGCTTTTTCACATATATTTTCAAAGTAGAAGGGGTCATATGTTTTTTCTAAACTCTAAGTGTAGCACTTATATTGAAGTGTTGGTGCTTGGCAAATTAATAGTTGGAGCCTATAGGAAACAGTCTCCCAGGAGTACTCTGATATCTTTCTTACTCCAACAGCTTTACTCGGTGTTCAAGGTCTTTAGTACAAAAATTTAGAACACTGACTTTATCCCAAAAACTGACTGTGGCATGACTGAACTAATGATAGTGCCCTTACAGCACAAATGTATTTTACAGTATTTACTGTTTAGTGATGTAAGAAATGCTATTATTTTTAGTGAAAAGGTATTTTTTTCTTTGTTTTTTTCATTAGCAGTCAGCAGGCTGGCATGCTAAGTTACTTTTTAAATTTTCTCTCTATGTAAATATACCTATGGCCAGGGATCAAAGTCATGAGTAAATGTGTGGACGGTTGGGAGTGAGGTTCGAAATTCAAGTGAATTCAATTCTCTGGATTTTTTTAGAAGAGTTTTCCATAAATAAGTAAATCAATCTTTTAGCATCGGCTTACTGGTTGTTAAGCTAGAATAGTCATGTAGTAACTGTAGGCCAGTACAGTACTGTTTGTTTTGGAAAGCAGAAAATGTCAGAAGAATGAAGTTCACAGTTCTGAGGTCAAATATTCCATGTTGCACAACTCTAAAATAAGGAAATAGTTCCAGCAACCAAAGCATGGTTTTAGGGAAAACATTAGCAAAATATAAATATACTCTGTAAATTGTGCTTGTAGCACTGAACATGAAAAAGTATGTTTGGATGGCTTTATCATTCAATTTCTTTGAATTTTTTCCTACATTTGAATTAAAAAACAGATCTGAAGAACACCAGAAAGCATGCCTAAAATTGCAGACAGCATGAAACAATCATTTTTAGTTCTAGCATTCAGGAGCATGGTGAGAGGAACAAGACAGCATTGTAAATTCTGGTCATACTAAATGAATGGAATTAGTGTTTATTCAATGTGCTTGACAGATATTTTGAAATATTTAACTTGTTTTGAATAACATGTATATCCTAGCAAAGGCAATGCTAAATGCTGTTTTGCTAATTATTTTTCTTTCAATGAGGTATAAGTAACAGTTCAATTACAGAAGCGCAGTTCAGCTAAAAATGTAAATCAAGTTATTTATGACTGGAACAAGTTGCCCACACAGACTGAAACTGCATCAGTGAGCTAATGAGGGAGACGTGCCCACTGGTGTAATGGAGGTTTGTTTGCATGTTCTGTCACCAGAGCTCATGCAATCTCATGTGCCCAAAGGTCAGTTAGGTTGTAAAAATCTGAGTAACACAAGTTCTTGTTAGGTGCACTGAAAGATTTTCTGAATCTCCAACAGTTTGCTATAGATGTTTGTAGGAAGCACTGATGTATAGCATGAAGGCTGGGAGACACAGCAGAGTTAAATATCTGGCTGTAGTTCCTTGTTCCCCCACCATCATCACCATTGTCACATGAATCCTGGTTTGTGTATTGCTCCTCATGGCACACAAATGGAGGCAGCCTCTTTTGACTCAGAAAGGCTCTGTTTTTTTGGAGTGTGATGGTGTGGGAGGCCCTTTAAAATGGTAGTACAGGGGCAAGCAGGATTACCTAGTATTGATAGCATGAGAGCTGCTACAGCGCTCCGGTTTTAGTTTAAAAAAACTGATTATTTTTTTTTTTTTACTTTTAGACTGTAGCACAGTTTAGACCACACACACACGTATTGCTATAGCACTCAGGTTTGTCTGCCAATGGAATACCAGCTTTTAAAAGCTGGTACTGCATTAGTGATCTGGAGGGGGTGATTGTGCCCCTCAACACTTTGTACCTGGCACACTTGCCCATTTCACACTGACCTAGTTTTGCCACTGGTCTCAGGCATGTAATTTCCATCAGCTCTAGCTTCCTCAGCTTCCTGCCTTGGTTTCTGTACCATAGTGTAGTGGTATTTGCACCGCTGTTTTGTTCACCTTACTTTTCAGCTTCTTTGGGATTCTTCTGTCACACAATACCCCTGACACTCTGTGCCATTTGGTTGCACACCCTCTGATTCTAGTTTTACCTTCCTCATTCAGACTTCCTCTGATTTCCCCAATTTGCTGCCATGACAACTATCTTGTCTATATTCAGTTTCATCCCTTGTGCCTTCAGTTTTGCATTCCATCCCCTATCCTTTGGTGATGTCCTTCTTCAGAGTCTGCCTGTTATGCCATGTCTGCATACAGAAACTTTGTTGATCTGTCCTCTCTGACCTATTTTCTAATGTTGTCCATCAGTCAGAACACTGTTCATACTTAAGTCACTGTGTCCTTGTATATAGTCTGCACTAATTCTACCAATGTTTCTGTAACTTCAAACCACTCCAGGACTAACAAAATCAGCTTTCATGGTACTTTCACATATTCTTTATCCAAGTCCAGGTATGCCAAATTAGGCTCTTTCCTCATCTCTAGCTTCTACTCAGCTATCTGTCTCACTGCAAACATTAGGTTGGTTGCACTGTATCCTGATCTGCATCCATTCTGAACTGGTCATCTCCCGTCTCAATTTCTACTGGTCTGAGTATTTGATTATCAATCATCTGTTCCAGAACTTTCATGCAGTGACAGGAGTTTGCTACCTCTATACTACCCAATGTCATGGATGACCCCTTTGTTCTTGTACACTGGCACAAGTTTGCTTAATTCTTAATCATCTGGTATATGCCTTTCTCTCCATACTGCTATGAGTACCCTCAGGAGCCATTTCTAATCTATCTCACCTAACATCTGATGTTCTTACTTCTTCTAGGGTGGGATCCTCCTTTTATTTTATCGTAGGCTGTGTCTTGGGCAGTACAGCATCTGTGGGGTTTTCTTCATTCAGTAGCTGCTAGAAGTACTCCTTCCATCTGCCTGTAATGTCCTGTAGACTGACAAGCAGATTGTTGCTGGCATTTCTTATGAAGGGTGTGTTAGAATATGCTTTGTCTTTCTGCCTCTGCCTAGCAACCTGATAGAGTTTCTTTGTGCTATCTGCTGAGTCATTTTCCAGAAACTGGTAGAGTGCCTCTGATACCTTGATCTTTGCTACTAGAACTCTTCTTTAAGCTTCTTTGTTAACCAGCCAGTATTGCTTTTTAGCCAGGTCTGTCTTTCCTGTCTCCCTCTTTCTCTTGCACTCCTTCTTTCTTTTGATGACTTCTTGGACTTCTGTATTCCATCACCAGCTTTCCTTATGTACCTTATTTCCATACCTGGCTCAGTCATATATCTGTTCTGTAGTCCTTACACATGCTGTTTTGAAGCACTGCAATTCTTCTTCAACTTCTCCTATTTACTCTTCTACCTGGGGTGTTACAGCCCAGAGTGATTGCTTGAACTCTTGTACTTTCTCTCCAATCATCTTCCAGCTCTTCAGTCTAGTGTCTGTTGACCTTAGATCCTTCTCTGACCATTGCTTGTAGGTGATTGTAGCAACCAGTGGTTTATGATATGGTCTGAATGTTTCACTGTGGATGATTTTTTAATCACTGATTCTAGCCTAATGCCCTTTCTTTACTAAGAAGTCTGCCTGAGTTGCATCTTGGTGACTCTTGAATGTGATCTTGTGGCTGTCTCAGTTGCTGAACCATGTGTTGGCCACCACCAAGCCATTAAACAGACAGAAGTCTAGAATGGCCTCTCCTTTATTCCTGTTGCCCCACCCATGTGGATTCAGGTAGTTCTCATATGCTGCTTTGTTTGTCCTAATATGTTCATTCAAGTCACCCATTATCAACACCAGTTCATGTTGTTCTGCTTTATATAGTAAGTCCTGCAACTGCTGTCTGAATGTAGTCTTTTCCTCACTAACACAACCGTGCTGAGATTATGTATAGTGCCCTATCCTTACAATGGATTGTGATTGCCATGAGTCTGTCTTTCATTCTGATTGCACATCTCACTATCTTCTGGAGTCTGTCACTCACCACAATTCCTACACCATTTCTGGTCTGTCCTCCTCATGAGTAGAAGACTCTGGATTCCATGTTAAGTGGATTTGCTGTACTGACCTACAATCTCCTTACTATCATGTCATCCACTTCCAAGCTGCATCCTGTCAGTGAACCTATATTGAGTGTAACAATCTTTAGTTGATGTTTGGCGGGCTGATTGGCTTTACATCCAGCTTTTACTCAACAGAGCTATCTCAGGTAACCCAAGTTGGGCAACTGGACACTGCCTAGCCAGTAGCTTATTGACCTAAGGCTTTTAGGCTTTAAAGTGAGCACACACACCCCCATAAGCATGGGTCCCTTACACAAAAATCCAAGCCAGTTTTTGGCAACATGACATGCAGGTGGTTGGTGTGACAGAGCAAGATGCAGAGGACAGGAAGAAATGGAAACAGGTGATCCGCTGTGGTGACCCCTAACCGGGAAAAGTCGAAAGAAGAAGAAGACTTAACACAACTGAATCACCTAGGGACAATTTTATACTGTCAAGTGGCTAGCCCTGACACAGCATGCACTCTATGATATGTGTTCTCTTATGCAGAGGATACTGCCCACTACAACTGATGCCGAAAGTGGTTGGTATATACAATATTTCTTCCTATAGGGAACCATCTAGAGTCTGTGCTGCTGCCAAAAGCTCCATTCATGGGTATATTTGAGGTAGAAACACTCAACATTTTGATTTTGGAGATGGGAGAAACTCCAGAGAGACACAGGGAGAACATGTAAACTCCATAAAATCATTGCCTAGATATCAGGATCAAACCTTGTATCTTGTGCATGGAAGGCAAATACCTTAAACATTATTCCAACTGATGATTTTTAAAAACTCAAAAAACACTCAAAAAGTACAGAAACATTTTGCAAAAACTGTAAAAAATTGGATTTTTGACTACTCTCTAATAATAGGTTATTCCTCAGTTTCTAGATGGATACATTGCAATGTGTCGGTGCTGTCATTCTGAGTTTTCCTTAAATGCACTGCAGAATACGTTTTGCACAGTACCTCTTCAAAGCCTTTAATCATTATAAGCAATATAGCGTATACATACTGATAGGAAGCAAACCATGGAAAACTAAAAAATAAAAATGAATTTAAAAAATATTAGTAAATCTCAGAATCTCAGTCCCAGAAGGAAACAACTGTTTACCCAAAACACCAAGTAAAGCTGCAATTCTAAAAAAAAAATTAAAAAAAAATAATAATAAATAAGTTTCTACATGCTCATATTGCATTTACTGATTTTTTTTCCCTTCATTCAGCTTGTAATAACATCTTATGACATCCTCCAGCAACTTTCTTGCTGTTTGAATATGTCTGAACAACCCCTTTTCACAAACTCTATCCAAAGATAGCTGAGATCCAAGGAAGGCTATGATCCCTAACATATGCTGGTCTTGACCATAGGTTCATAGGTTCATAGTTGTGTACTAGGCTAATGACCCTGGAGCCTTTACAATCCTAGCCCATAGGATTACCCTGGCATAAACGCCAAAATTATGTAAAATATTCCATAATGGCCTCACTACACTGCCTACTTTGGAGCAATAATAAATGCTAATTGAAGAAATATAAAAACAAAAATAAAAATTTCCATTAAAAAATAAACTGTTAAAAAGGAAAAAAGTATAAAAACAGAAAAAATAATCACATAAAGTAACCTGTTACCTTGTACAATGAGATCAGTTCTTAAACAAGTGATTAAGTGTGGTGTGGGGTGAGTGATCACAGCTTTGAGGTGTAGGGGTGTGTGTTTGTGTGTCTGTATTTATTTATGGATCGAAATGTGTATTGTTGGAGGGTCTATATTACTTCTTCGACAGCTTAGGTTGTTGAATGCTCAATGATCAACACCTAAGCGTCGAAGTTTCAAAATCGCGAACAGCCATATACGCAAATTCTTTCCTTGGGAAAGAATTTGCTTGGCTGTTATCAGGGATTTGCCCTTTCCCCAATGTAAAGTGATCTCGGAGTTGTTATATTTAGTTAGGGGGGCATGGGGGGCACAGCACTCCACATCTGGGGTGTAGGGGTCAAAGCCCCCCACTAATATATATATATATATATATATATATATATATATATATATATATATATATGTATAAAATATATATTTTGTATTGTATATATTGAAAAGTTAATTTTATTTCCGGACAGCCTAGCGAATTCTTTCCTGAGGAAAGAATTTGCGTATATGGCCGTTTGCGATTTTGAAGCTTTGACGCTTAGGTGTTGATCATTAAGCATTCGACAACCCAAGCTG
>NC_056734.1:600444637-600449637 GCF_019279795.1 Protopterus annectens | reverse complement strand
CCAGCAACATTCCCCCACATGTACAACAGCAATGGTAACTATAAATCAAATAAACAAACCTTTTTTTTTTTTTTTTATTAAGAATCCAATTAAAGCTAACGTGGGTGTGCCCATCGCTTAGCTACGGTTAATGCAGCTTAAATGGCTGAAGAGGATAACAAGGAAGATATATGCAAATGAAGCAGTATAGCAATAGTGTAGTGGGTAGAGCATTTGCCTTATAATCAGGCATTCCCAGTTCGAGAACCCACGGCATCACATTCCATTTTCCCTGGCAAATTATGTTATGGCCAATATTTTAGTTGCATAACCCACTAAATAACATGTATTTGTGAACTGCAGTACTGCATTAAATGCAGATGTGAGGTGTCAGTGTCATAATGTTGCAATGTCCACAGATAATCACATGTGCCCCATACAGTATATGTACACAAGAATCAAGGATACAAATGTAAGGTAAAATGTGTAATGAATGATAACTCCATACAGCTTCCAAATCCCCCACCTTCCCAAGAACCATTAGATTTTACTGTCTAAATCAGTGCGATTGTAAGCTGGAGTAAGCACTAGTAAGCAAGTGTAAGCACTGATAAGCAGTAGTAAGCAGATTTATGCACTAGTAAGCAAGTTTAAGCCAGTTTGTGTGGGGGTAAGCAATGCGCACACAGGTTAAGCAATTTTGAAGCTAACTCTCTGTAAGCATATTTAACTGGAAGTTAGCATTATTTACCCTCGTGCAAACCTGCTCAAACCCGCTTACAACTGCTCAAAAGTGCCTTAATCACTCTGTATCTAACGGCCCTTCTTCTGCCCAGCAACAAAAAAAACAGCCTTGCAGGTCTTGACCTAGGACCCTATACACTATAATCACAGTAGTTAAGCACCAAGCCATCACAGCAGTACAGATGAATGAGGTATCACTAAACAAGCCCTCACTATAATAAAACCAAACTGAACCTGTGAAAGGAATCAGTATACAGTCATATGTTCTATAACACACTACATAACATAAATATATGAACTGGAGTACAGCAGTAAGCTCAGATGTGAGGTGTAATTGTAATAGAGTGTCGAAGTCCCCAATAAAACACAAGGACACCATATAGTGTACGTACACATGAATCATGGATACCAGGCATATATGCAAGATGTAATGAATAATAAATCAATGCGAAAAAGAAAATATTATGCAAAGTCTAATGAAGCAATGCTAAGCATTGCACAGGCCAGCTTAGAAGGTGTAAGCAATGTGTAGGCCAGTTAACTCAATGTGCCAAGTGTTATACCCCTTTAAACAATGCCAACCTTAGGTAAGCAGGTTTGCCCATAGCCTAGCCTTTTCAAAACTGGCCAATCATGGAAAAGTGTGGGAAATTGTCCCTACTTAAACCCGACAGGCAGGAATACATCTCATAACTGGTGGTAGCTTCCCCTTGCAGGCACTATGGCAGAAAGGGGACAAGGTGTGCGCTTCCTGGTGCAGTGCTGGTGCATCCAGGAGTCCAGAGTCATAGCAGGACTCCTTGTCAAAGACCATGATCGGCGACTGCTGCAGGGCCAGTACCAGAGTTCCCAATACAAGGCGGAAGCCACTGGCATACCCTGAACTGGTGAGCATGTCAGGCATCACTATGCCAACCTGAAGTGGCATAAGGGGGACCTCTTGGAGCAGTGGATCCAAGAGGCTAGAACGGCAGGGGCTGTCCCAGCTGTGTGTAAGAATCACTCCACTATGTATGTAATAATTGCCAGCTCATGTATATCATGGATAGGTATGGCTAAATATTCCTGTTATGTCCTCCACAGCTGCAAGTGAGCAGGCCGCGAACCAGGAGGCCCACGGAAGTCACCTGGAGAGGTTGCAATGTGAGGCATGTCAGTAATACTCTTGCATGTACTGTCATAGGAAATAAATCTAAAAGTCTTAGTAAATTAATTGCCTGTATAAAACCTGTATTGTTTAAGGCAAGTACTGCATACACTGGAGAATATGGCAGAAAGAGTCTCATATAGTTTGTATGTAAATAAAAGCATAATAGCCTGACAATAAAAGTCTAACTGCTGGACTGCATGTGTATACTCTGGTATCATATGGTAATGTAGATTTGCAATCACATAATAGTACTGTTATATTAAGCACTGTTACCCAGACTGTATGCCATAAATAGAATGTGTAGGAATGCTGTATATGACTGGTGTAATCCCCAGAGGCCAATTAGTACAACTGAGAGACGCATAGACAGAAAACAGTGGAAAGGCAGACAACAAAATCCAAATAGCACATGCAACTGAGAAGTGAACTGCTGTATTTTTAGCACACACAGTCATGGTTTGAATCCTGGCAGTGGTAGTAGTCTGTATACAAAATCATACCCCACAACTGTACAGATATGTCCAGAATGTCCAGTAAAGTGGCCCATATCTGCTGCCTGTCAACCTGTCCCCCAAGGAAATCAGTGGGATGATCACAGACGTATAGGCAGCAAACAGGAAATACAACTGTTTGACACACATCTATGAGAACAAAGCTGGCACACTAGCAACTCCCCAAAACCTTATTAGAGTAAGAAGCCCTGTATGTCCCATTTACACCCCCATGTTGCCAAGCTGTGTCCAGAGTGTGTACAGTAACAGAGTGAGATGTATGTGCATAATAGCAATGTGGAATCTGGTACTGTGAGTGGCAACATTCAGGTAGTGCTAACAAACATTTCTCCCACAGGTCTGTCAGATACCAACACTGTGCCCAGAAATACAAGAATGATAGCCTGTACTGGTACTGTTTACTTTGGAATTGTATGGCATTGTGACTGATGCAGTTGCTCTGAATAATAAGGTATTACTCATCACTGTCGCCCACACTGTCAAGGAAATCCTGTGTTGTAATACAAGGTCAGAATGCAAAACCACAGGAGAATTATAAGACAGAAAGAAGATAGGAGTTATACAGCAATATCTATATAGCACACACAACTCTGATGGACAGTGTTTAAGTTGTAGCAGACACAGCCATGGTCTGAATCCTAGGAGTGGAAGTAGGCTGCATAGAGAATCATACCTCACAACTGTACAGATAAGACCAGAATGTCCAGTATATGGGCCTATATCTGCCTGTCCCCCTGGGAAGTCTGTGGGATGATCCCAGATGTCTAGGCAGCAAACAGGGAATACAACTGAATGTCACACATCTGTGAGAACAAACCTGTCACTCTAGCAACTCCTGAAACTGTTATGAGAGTAATAAGTCAAGTATGTCCTATCTACACCCTCGTGTTGTCAAGCTGTGACCAGAGTGTGTACAGTAACAGAGTGAGATGTATGTGCAAAATACTAATGTGTAATCTGGTACTTTGTGTGGCAACATTCAGGTAGTGCTATCAAACATTGCTCCCACAGGTACGTCGGATACGAACACTGTGCCGATAAAAACAAAAGCTTGATACACTGTACTGGTACTGTTTACTCTGGTATTGTATGGACTTGTGAGTGTTGCAGTTGCTCTGAAAAATAAGGTATCACTGATCGCTGTCACCCACACTGTGCTAAATAATATAACTGTGTAGGAAAGTCTGTATAAGAGTGTGGTAAGTCACTGAAAGTTGAAGAGGGCAAAAGTCTAGATATGTCCCAGTTCACCTGCATGTGGTCAAGACATGGCCAGAGTCTGTGCAGAAAGAGATGGACAGCTATGTGCACAACATCAACCTGGAATCTGTGAGTATGTGTAGAAACAGTTAGTGTTAACAAACATTTCCTCTAAAGGTATACCAGGTAATAGGTGTATACTGCAGGTAAAACCAGTTCATGTATAATGATGACAACAGCCATATCACCGTCCAAACTAAGGCTATAGGGTACTGTAGTAATGCTTGTAAGGTACAGATAACAGCACTGACTAGAAAAGTAATGTGGACTACAGGACTATACTAGTTAATTGACATCCCCCCCCCCCACCATATCTCCAACAATAAACTACATACCCACCTCAACTGGTATGTAATGACTTCACTGTTCTGATTATGTCCAATTGGTTGATAATTATTTAAATCTGTTTCCATGCATGTGCTATATTGAAATATTCCAACATTGGTAGCATGGTGCCATCAATGTACCTGCATGATGTTGTTATTACCACTGTGGTCCCATACATGCATGTATTCCATTTGTTATGCAACTGTTCCGTATCTGGTGTCTGTGTTAATGGGAATATCTATGCATGCTGTTATACCTAACCCTTGAATGTGTTGACTATTACTAACCCACATATGATGATAAAATTTAAACATTATAGCACGTTTAGGAAGGCCGGTCCCAGCGGACCCACCTGTCCCACCTCAGCTGACCATGGCACCAGGCACCAGCACATCTGGGGCCCAACCTGGAACCTCCTCGTCTGTTGGTCCTGCACCACCTTCAGGTGGAACCGCCTCAGGGGATGGGGCTTATCCCCCCCTGGGAGTGGGCGTGGACAGGAACCTGTCACCCATTGCGAGGTCTGGGTTGTGGATCATAGCGAACTCCGCAGTGAGGTTGGAGATCTGGTACACCAGCTCGAGGGCCATGTCTCACAACTAGAGGGTTGGCCTGGCCCTGCAACTCAGCCCCCAGCACAGCCACCTTCAGGGCTGTGAAGGTGCAGTGGTGACTGCCCATGGGTGGGGATCTCAGTCCCACTGTTTCCACTAGGGGGCTCATGGCCTTCCGATGTCCCAATACCCCTACCCCATCAAGGTGTCTACCCACCACATGTGTCATATACTGCCCCTGTATGCATCTTGTTTGTCTTGTCTGTTAACCTACCCAACCTACCTCCCCAAATATACCTACTATCCCTCCCCAACATCCCACTCTCACCTGAAAAAAAAGGGCAATCTGTTCCCCAAAAAAAATATTGCCCCATACATAGCTGTCCATTTCACACACATGTCCACTGGACACATGTAATCTGGTCTAATTGGCATCACAACATATTATTGTTGTCCTCATCCCTCTCTCAGGGG
>NC_056734.1:600379637-600442137 GCF_019279795.1 Protopterus annectens | reverse complement strand
ATATGCCATGTCATATAGCTGTTTAGGCACTGACATCCATATAAACAGAGTAATGCAACTGTGAAACAGTTATACTAATACAGTAGTCTGAAAAGGTTTACATATGTTGCTGTCCAGGCCGATACCTTCAAGTAGTACAATAGTAAAGACAGCACCACAGAATACCAAAAAATCAACAGTAGGTAATGCATATGTATAGGTTAGCAGCCTTTATCTCCACTTTGAACACAATCCCTAGGGGGTAAAGACCTCAGTTGGCACAATGGGATTTAACTGTTACATAACAAAGTATAACTGACACCATCACAATCACACTGACAAACAAAACAGTCTGTATGGCAGGAGGCAGTAGGCAGGCATTTTTCCAAGGTGGATTGTATGGTAATGTACGTCCAGATACCTTAAGGCAGCTTACTCCTGATACCCCCACATGTTGTAACAACCTAGGTTAGTTATGGTGCATCCCCCCAGACTCAATAATACAGGGCCATATACCACTGTTACATATACTGGCCTCTGGAGTGCAAAAAGGCACACATGTATTGTGTAGGTGAAGCCCACACATATATATGCCCCCAACCCCACTGTATGTGTGAGGGACACAACAGCAGTGGACTAATGACAGGAATGGCAGAATGACATACTCACAGCCCACTGCAGAACAACCCCTGACAGCATATCATATGTGCAAAGCCTGGTATGTAGGTGGAGGACAGAGGCTGGAACACAGGCCCATATGTGTAAAACTGTTGTCATACACTAAGCAGGTCACTGGTGTGACAGGATAGTCTGCAGCATACCCTTAGTCAGGAATATGAAGTTAGAAACAGAAATGGATGTAGCCATGTACTGATAGCACTCAACACACACACTGCCAGTGATATATCTAACACAAGACCTGTGTGGTGGGAAAACAAAATATAATAGGCACACCTCTGGCCATCAAGAGGATAGACCTACAGTTGTGAGCTATGCAGACAGACTGCATTCCAAGTTAAACTAGTATGTACACACAAACCCTGTAACACCGGTGCTATACTATGCATACAACAAGTCTACTCACACTCTGTCTGTAGCTCTGTAACTTCCTACAAATATTTAACTGGCCTGTAACGTGAATCCTACCCGTGCTTTTTTGTTTAAAGTGATAGATCAGGTAGTGGTTGATGAAAAAGGTGGACCACATCAGTTACTGTTAGAGAAACGTGAACTTGTTTGGCAGTTTAGGCTGAATTCCTACACTCCCCCTGGTTTAAACGAGGTCACATCTTTGACTTGTATTTTGAAGTTGAGAAGTCTATTGAGGTGACACATGCAGTATTTCATTTCATGTTAGCAAAAGTAACAACTGTTGTAGTTTATTCTTGTTTTTCGTCTTGAGTTCCTTTGCACATTTTTATAGTCTAGTCCTAAAAATTTGTTTTTAAATTTTTCAGCATTTTTAGAACACAGATCCTCTAAGGTCTTAGAACACAGTTTACTGTATGTATTTGTACTTTTAGGTATTTGACACCCTGTCCATAGTTACTGACATTTTTGCTTCAGACACTGTCACCTCTTGGTGTTGTGAGCAGTAGTCTTGTTATATTTGTACTCATTTTATACTTATTATTATTATTACATTCTTTTCTTCTTTTACACTCCAAGCATATATTTAAAACTACGTTTTCCTACATTTATGCTTTTCATTCAGTATTTCTGTACTTTATGTTAGAGTACAGTTTTGCATTTTGTTTTTTCTAAAATGAAAGTATTAAACAGAAGTTTTAATTGAATGATTTTATTTTGCTGACATGAGCTTTTTTAACACAAGAAAAAGTATTTTGATGCAGAACACTTTTAATTATTTAGCTTAGTATTTAATTAGTTAATTCAATGGTGGCTGAATCCAATTACTGTGCTTTGCTTTGGCGCCTTTTTCCTTTTAAAACTGTGTATGAAGTTTTTTTTTTTTTGTCTGATGAAGTCTTCCAAAGGTGGAAGATGAAAAGCGCTTCACATTAAACTTTTTTGGAGTTATTCTAGTCAGATTGTGTTGTTTTTTCGTTTTGGAGAGTTTGTTGTTCCAAAGAAAATAATTACATTCGGCAAACTATCCAGAACAGACATCATTTCCACAACAGGTATGTGAAGTATATATGCATGTAATTGAATGTAGTACTTGGTCCATAATAATGGGATACATGATGTCGAATGATTTATATGTGCCATCAGGTGTTGTTGTAACAATGTTCAACTGAACAACTGCTATGGACAATAGTGTCTGTCCCTGTGGGTAGTGGGCCATAGCTGTCAACTGTGCAAATCAGCACTGACAGACAATATGTGAGCCATCATAGTGTGTGTTGTGTAATGGGAAGTATGTATATTATGTGGCCAATAGCTGGTGGTGGAAGTAA
Organism: Protopterus annectens; assembly: GCF_019279795.1. Classification (NCBI taxonomy): domain Eukaryota; kingdom Metazoa; phylum Chordata; order Ceratodontiformes; family Protopteridae; genus Protopterus; species Protopterus annectens. The sequence goes on along the minus strand of NC_056734.1, from coordinate 600,439,738 downwards.
TGCCATTATGATGGACACGTGGAATCCACAGCCCACCCCTTGCAGAATACTCAGGTTAATCTGCATTGTTCTTTGTCGCTTAATCTGTAATGTAGCATGCAGGAATGCCATAGGTGTGTAATAGGGTTACCTGCAATCTGGTCCTACATATACCCTCCCCTAATGTTAGGCTGTGTCCATATATGGCACCTGTCTGTGTTGTAGCAAGGCAGAACAGTGCAGTTGTGCAGGAAGGTGTTGTGAGATTGTGGATCTGATGTCTTAATGTACCCCGCATATAGGTATGCATATGTGTACATATGTACACATATATAATATATAAAACGATATGTGTGTGTATATATATATATATATATATATATATATATATATATATATATATATATATATTTATATACACACACACACACACACACACACACACACACACACACACACACACACACACACACACATATATATATATATATATATATATATATATATATATATATATATACATGTATGCCCACAAATATACAGATACCCATGTGTAGACATATATATGAGCACATATATACATCACATATATCTACACATATATAGATATATACATATATGCACATGTCTAAATATATACAAACAGACACACAAACATATATGTATGTAATACATGTCCCCTATATTGCTACCACAGTGCTGCATGCTATGTGTGAGGAAACAGCTCACATAGCAATACACATAGATATCTACAGCTGGCAGTTTGTGCAACATGGATGGGTATGTCACATGTGAACCCCTTGTTGAGACCACATTGCCCTTGTCTGTGAAGTATGGAATGGGAATATGGGGACGTATGGCAGGTATAATTGTGGAGGTGGTCAGTGTTGTTAGAGATAGAGGACAGTCTACAGGGGTGGTATGTGACACATGTGGGGGGTATACACCCTGGATGGTGTGTGTGGTCTGTGATGTGGACACCCCATGGGCTCCAATATGGACACAATGGGAACAAGCCTCCCACCCACTGCTACTCACAACAGCAGTCCGCATCCTGAAGGTGCCTGGCCTGGAGGCTGTGCAGGAGGAACATGTCAGCCCTGTGAATGTGTACTGGGTGCCCCAGAGTGCTGTAGCACAACCCACATGTGTCTGTGGAGCCCGTTATGGAGCAGACCCTGGACCTGACCTCAGGGGACAGGAACATGTCTGTGTGTACTTCTGGGGGGGCACCATCCCCTGGGATGGTTCCACTTGATGGTATTGCTGGACCAGTACATGAGGGTTCCCCAGGGTGAGACACACATGTAATGTGGCTGTGTAACATGGGCAGATGGGTTTGGAGAGGTGGTTCTGCTAGGCAATAGTACATATACATGCTATTGTGTCACTGTTATAGAACATATGTTGGTAGTAATAGTCTACACAATCCTGGAACATGTCCAACAGCATGCATAGATATCCCAATTAACACAGAATATCAGATGTGAGGCAATCACAAAGCAGCCATACCACAGGCATATATGGAACCATAGTGGCCTTGACAATGGCATGCATATGAATAGTCTGTAACAGGCCAGCAATGATAGTGTCCACACAGGGAACATGGCTGCAAACACATAGCACAAAGTGTGGTACAATACAATATCTGTCCCACTGGTAGGTAAGCTGTAGCCATACCTAATGAGTTGTGTGTACAGTTTGTTGTTGCTGATATGGTGGGGGGATGACAGAGATGTGTATTAAGAACTGTGGTAACCTTGTTCTATGAGTTGCTCAGACCTGTTTCCATCTTTATGTCTTTCAACCAAGATGTCACATGCATGGCTACCATCTTATTCATCTGCCAAAAATGAAGTACCGCTCACCTATTTAATCCAGCACTACCCTGTCCTGTTTGGCCGGGCCGCCCATGAGCAGTGGAGCAGACCACCCTGTGGAACGACCTAGTCCACAGGGTCAATGATGTCAGACTGCACAATCGCAGTTATGAGCAGATCCGTCATCATTGTTCTGACCTGCTTCGCAATGCCCAACTGTGTGCTGCTGGAATACGGGTGGATCACCTCACCACAGGGGGGGCCATGCCATCCACCCCCCCGACACGTGTGGAGGAGATCCTGGCCAGCCTCGTGGCACCTGCCCATCCGGCCAGCCACCAACTGCTGGACACCCACACACTGGCCGAGGATCTTGCAGGTAAGGCCACAGGTCACATCAGTAGACCACTGTTGTGTATTCATCTGCATTGGTACAGGTAGATCATGCATATCTGACATGTCATAGATGTATTGTGTTGCTGCATAGTAGTGATAAACAGATATCCATATGTGGTAGTATTGTAGAAATGTACCGTTGATGTATTGTAATACTGCACCCACCCTTTAGCACTGCCACAGTTGTGGCCACTGACATTGCATCTCTCTCCCTCTTATATAGGTCCCTCTGAGATACCACCAAGGCAGCAGCCTGTAGCTGGTGAGTATGGCTTATGCAGATGCTTGCCAACACACCGGGCATGTAATGGCAATGGTATATTTCATGCACACATCTAAAACACCTACCCAGAATGCATGCTGTACATGTGCACATATTGTTGCTGTGAAATGCATGGCATCAAAGGGGTGACCATGATGGAGTATTGGAAGGGTATGTCAGACACCTGCATGATAACTAACATCCTGTCATTGCGGAATGTTTCCACAGGGAGTAACATAATAATGGGAGACATGACCTACAGTAGGGACATGTTTGGAACAACACCCATATACAGTGCAACACCAGTGTATATACCTGTAGGACAATTGGAACTGCTGCAGAGATACATTATGCATAAGGCATTACAGTAGTCCACATTATCAGCTAGGACTAGGCTGTAACATGTGGTGTTCAGTGCATGGGACACTGCAAAGTGGCACACATGCACAGGGCTTACTTGTCATGCATCTGCAAAAAGGCTGAAGGAGGGGAGTTGTCAGCATGACACACCAGTTTACTGCAACAGGGATCCTAAGGATTCTAAGAATGGCTGTATCTGCACATAGTCAGGTTCAGGACCTGTGGCAGAAGTAACCCTACCCCCACAACAATAGTGACGACAGTGTGTGAACACCAAAGGCTGTGCACATGAGTAGACCTTGCAATCATGCAGATTAAGGGGGACATGTGTAGGGAAGACTGAACATACACTGGCAATTGCAGATGGCCCACGCTGGTATACCCCAGGCAGGAGTAGTGACTGCTGTAGTACACATACAAGAGGTGCGACAAACCGTCATATCACAAATATGCCCACACGGAGTGTATGTATCGCGGTCAGCATCTGCACACCTAACACATTCCATAGACACTGCATGTGAAAGTACAGGACATATGTCACATATCGGGCTCATGTACTGTTAAGATATGCAGTGATGTGGTCCCAGTGCAGATCACGGATGGGTGCATCATATCATGAAGGATGTGTACACCCCCCATAGCCATGGTATGCTCTGATGGTTGTTAGTGTAAGAGTATTGGATTGGTCATGCATGGTCTGCTGCTGTTGAGAGCTGTAAATCAGACATCAGGCATTTACAAATGACATCTGTCCACAAATCATCCCAGGTATATGTTGCTGAAAATCATAGGGGCTATGAGCATTAAAGCTGACATAACTGACACATTACTACACATTCCACAATAGGTTGTACACCTGTGAAGTGTGTTGCACAGTACATGGCAGGGTACAGAACAGGTGCACAGCAATACTGTGTACATGAGTGCAATGGTATCTAGGGGAAAGAGCATCACCTAGTGACACAGCACATTATACTGTTACTAGCATGAATTGATTGTAGCTGCACTGCATGCTGTTGTATACCATATGTTCTGCATGTTGACAGATGGGTAATAGGAGGACTGTGTGCTCTATCATTGTACAACCTCACCTGTATGTGTGTGTGCATGTGTGTGTGTGTGTGTGTGTGTGTGTGTGTGTGTGTGTGTGTGTGTGTGTGTGTGTGTGTGTGTGCATCCTAGTGGTTAGTTAGTTTGTCTGTAGGGTCACTCTGGTGAAGTGGAGGGAGGTTGATGCATGTAGGATGCATGTGTGCATTTGTGTGTGTTTGTGTGGGTGGCCATGTATGTACATGTGTGATTGTGGGGTGTTCATACAGCAGTACCTCCCTTTGGGACCATGCAGTACATGTACATGGACTTCCACATTACACACCAGGAATACTTGTCATGTATATAATCACAGGACATCTGATAGTATAATAAGATCTGTAGGATGGAACAGGCATTGAGAGGGAAGGTAGCACCAGGTATACCCTTAATATCGCATTCAGCAGAGAGGTGACCTACAACCCACGTTTGCAGCACTACAGATGCATTGGGGAAGTCCTAGTCAACACTAGGGAGTGTATTCATAAATTACAGTTGTTACATGATAGGCTGATTGAGCAGCATATCTGGCATGTACTGAGCAATACATACACATGACACACCAGTGTGTGATATTATGGAGTGAACATAGTAGCCCACACATATAGGGTCCATGCTCATGATGTCTGGACATATGCAGGGTGAACGCTGAATGACAGCAGTGAGGCCATCTAACATAGCTACACACAGGTCAGGCACGTAATGCAGTAACAGGTCATGTGTTGTGCTCACTTGTCTAGACATTTAGAGGACTGATATGTTAATGAGTGGTATCAATGTGTGTATGTAACCAAGTGTGATGCAGGATGGGGAACAAATGGAAATATATGTGGGACTGTCTGTAAATTCACGGACAGGTAGGTATTACGGTGGTGTGTGTGTGTGTGTGTGTGTGTGTGTGTGTGTGTGTGTGTGTGTGTGTGTGTGTGTGTGTGTGTGTGTGCACTGTTAGGCAATGCTGTACAGGTTTTAAAGTGTTTTTATTGTATTCCCCCACAGGTGGCGAGGTGGGTCAGGGTCCCTCCTGCATGCAATATGATGTTGGTGTCCATACTGACACCGAAGATGATGATAGTATTGTTGAGGCACAAGTGGGATTGTCAGGCACTGAAACAGTGCCATCATTTGACATCCCCCTTTTAACCACCCCACCCCCGCACACAGTTTCAGTGCCTATACATACCCCATCACCAGTGGCCATAGCGGAGGGACAGCTGGTGTTTAGTGGCTGTGCACAGGGAAGTGTGATAACCATGCCTATTGTGTCTGGTCACAGCAGGCATAGCCAGATGTCTGGCAGGGCACCACATAGGCAGATATCCCAGGGTGATCATGGTAGGGTCGCTGGACATCATGCCCCTGGCAGAGGCAACACAGCTGGTACCAGCAGGTGCATGTTTCAGGAATGTTACACCAGACAGGGCCTGAGGCTGCAGAGGGCTGCTCTCACATCTGCAAGTGACAATGCCCGTGAACTGGCAAGTGCCATCCATGTGTTATCTGAATTCATGGATAGATGGTCAGGTGAGATGATGGCCCTCATCGACCGTAGTCTGTCAGTGCTTGAATGTGTGGTGGGAGTGCGGCGATGGCAGTGTTGATGTAGGCCAACAACACCAACAACTGACAGTCAACGTGGACATGCTAGGACACCAAGGGGCACCTGTAGTGGCAGTACCAGCTCTGGCAGTGCAGGGGAGGTGCTGTCCACACCACACCACAGCAGGCCACGTGCACATGATCCTGGCCAGTCTCAGGATGGCCTGGTACCAGTGGTCATTTGTCATCAGCAGGTGAGAGTAGCACATTGAGGCCTGTACCTGGACATGCCCATGGAACCCCTGGCAGGCACAGTCCCCATGTCCGTGGCTGGAGGCAGTGAACTGCACACCCTGCCAGTTATGGTCTGCAGCTGTCCATAAACACCTGTGTAGGGCAGCCACATGGCATAACTGTGTGCATGCATACCCACACACTATACAAACACACCCAGGGCAACCCCATACCTACACACACCACAGTACACCCCTCACCCACACACATGGTGTCAAATGTATGGCCCACCCTCGGCCTCTGGCAAACCAACATCATGCTGTTTGCATATGATTATACCTGTGCCACATCCCTGTCATCCATACCATCAATGCAGGAACAGGCTAATATGGTTCTGATACACACAGTGGCTGTACTACAGTGTACCACTATACTGTAGTGTAACATGTTGTAAGGAGTAAAGTGCAATGCATATATGGCAGGTAGTATAGTCATCCAGCAATGATGCATTATAGCTGTTAGTAACACTGGTTGGTTGTGGTCTCCATAATGTTATCCATTTGTGTTGTAGGTGTACATGTGTCAGCACAAGGATGGTCTGCAGTCATATTCCACAATGGGGTATGGCACTGTGGTGACACCATGGCTGTGACATATCTGGGATACAGTTGAACACATGTTGCAGGTTACTAAAATGGTTATTGCCTGTGCCACATGGACAGGTGACCCACTGAGGCATGTATACTCTGCACCCTGATGTAGACTCATCCACATACATGCACACTGTTACTTGGCAACACTGGGACTAGACCCCCTACCTAGCTATGTAGTGATACTGAAGTGTATGGCTTACATTGCACACATCACACAGTGTTTAGGGTGAGGTGTGTCACAGGTTACATGTTACATGCAGTACATCCCCAGACATGTGCAGTATGCTAATGGGGATGTAATGGGTGTATATGGACAATATGTAGTGTGACATACCTTCATATACACATTAACAGACACATAACAGGCAGACACATATCTGAGATACCAGGGCCTTCGCTGCTAACATGACCATGTGTCCAATGTGTTACAGGTAGGCTGCACACAGCACGTGCATAACTGGCCTGGATTGTGGTATCATTCACCTGTATGGCTGATGGTGACAGTGGTAATCATAACGTGGTACATGGGACATATACTGGGTGAACCTTGGTGTAATGGCAGTGTACACAGCACCCACATCCCCCAGTGGATATTTACTCCCTGAAAGCCATGATGACACTCTGCCATACCCACCATCACATATTGGCCGTGACTGCAATACAACCTATAGTATACCTCAACAGTGCTGCTACAGGGATATGCATCTAATGCCCATGCCACACGCATAGTAGGGTGCTGCATTGTCATGCCTCACCTATGGGCAGCAACAACACTATCTGTACTACTGTGTGGCAATGGGTATTGTAATAGGAGTATGTGGCCTTGGAATGCTGTACCCTACAGATATACAGACATGCAGAACTACACACACATGCCAGAACACAATGGGTATCCCATGCCTTTCAACCCATTTGTAAAACACTGTTGTGCTGGTACTGCAAGGCTCGTGTAGCCGGTATGGGGAGGAGCTTAACAGGGTACATGTAATGCCCCATACAGCAGCAGCCACAACTGACTATGGCAATGGGTGTTCCATTGGTTGTGAAGGCCCTCATGGAATTCCCAAGTACAGGTGTGCTAATGCACAGACACTGCTATACTCAGTCATGCACATATACACATGTGTCAGTACAGGGGTGCATCACTGCAGGTGGTCGTAGCTGTGTACCTAGCTATTGTCCAAGGAGAGATGGGTTGTGTAGGGGTTGTGTGTACAGTGGTATCCTGCCACCTGCCAGGTGGCAGCAGGTAATCTATTGACGGACACTACTGTGGTGACCCTCAGGGTGAGAATGACCTGCATCAGCCATTCTTCCAGGTGCCTCCTGATCATGGCCACTGAGGTGATCAAGTTGACATGTATGCAACATGCATTACAACACATGGTTAGTGTCGTTGATGGAGACCTCTACCCAAGCATGTTCTGTTGACTGTGGTAGTGTAGTGTAATGGAGGTACCCGTGTCATATGGTGCATACAGGGTGACATCTCATATATGTGCCTGTTCTTACATAGCTGGGCAGACATGTCAGTGTCAATCAAGCTTAGGCTGCCTATACATATCCTAGCGAGATACCTGCTATCTGCACATCTGTACTGGGACTGACAGTCATCAGCTTGGCAAGTAGCTATGCAGTAGGATGAGTGTGTTGACAGATAGATGTTTGAAAACAATATGTATGCCATAACAACATGTCAGAAGCCCTCTCTAACATGTGCTGTACAGACAGTAGTCTACAGTTACATTCCACATGTCGGATCATTACCCAGTAAGGGGTATATACTGTGACACGGCTCACACACCAGGGATACAACAGGGAGGCATCAGTGTCTAGCTATGCCTGCAGGTGTGCCTGTTGTCAGTACTACACTTAGCACTCTGCTCTTGCCTGGGTAAGCACTGTTAACAGTAGTACTGCCGTGATACACTACATGCCAGTTTGACAGCATGTACCCTGGCCTAATACCCCTGTATGTAACACATTCACATGGATAACACTGCTGTACAGACCACATATACATTTGTGTCCCACACATGACATACACCCCTTGCTACTGTAATGACAAAATGTAGGCACATGTATTGTACATGGCATTACATACACTTACTACAGATGTGAGTACCTTGCTATGTTATCAGACTGGGTGATGTGACCTGGTTACCAGGGCTAAGCCATGCTTAGCAATTATCAACATCGCTGCAGTATAACAGCTGAGCTGATTTGCGCACTGGTAAGCGAAGCCTACACTGTGTAAGCACCCATGTGTTTACCCATAGCTTAGCACTGCTTAGCTTTGCACAAACACACACAAACCCACTTAAAGGTGCTCAAAACTGCCTTAACCACTCTGTATCTGACAGCCCTTGTTCTGCCCAGCAAGAAAATGAACAGCGCTTGCAGGTCTTGAACCCAGGACCCTGTACACTAAAGTCACAACACTTAACCACTACGCCATGACCACTGTGAAGACAGCTATTGTTTTACCAATATAGCTGTCAATACACATATTGAGTAGTATTGAACAATTGCCTTTACTTCCTAAATTATGTAGTCCTTGTTATTAATATGACTGCTGTATCACATATGTTGTTTTATCATAATGTACACATAGCAGATACATACGGTGATATACATCTGGGAGGGTATACACAACAGTGAGGTGAACACATGACAGGAATATGTTTATATACATATAATAGGTATATATGTCTGCATGTACGTACACATGTATACCTATACATGTGTCTGTATACACATTTGTATAGTGCAACACATATATGGCCATGTATACATCTCTTTGTATGTGTGTGCGCGTGTGTGTGTGTGTGTGTGTGTGTGTGTGTGTTTGTGTGTGTGTGTTTGTGTGTGTGTGTATATATATATATATATATATATATATATATATGTATATACACACATATATATAGATATATGTATATATAGCTCTATATGCACACCCTATGTGTACAGATATGGCTAGTTATGTTGGTATATATGTGGATATATATAACTATATGTGCATATCTATTCTGATATACCTACTACTGTCAATATATATGTAGATATCCATACGTATATGTACATATGTCTCTCTATCTGTATATGTGTAGACATATATTGCTCTGTACATGTGTATATCTGAGTGTTTATATGTGTATCTATGTGCATATACATATTCATCTATGTATGTCGATATGTATATGTGTATATAACTATACAGGTATCTGGATAATTATATATACATATATGTTCACCATATGTCCTAAACATGGAGTGGAGCCCTACCTCAGCCCCTATATTCCCAACTTCATAGTGCAAGGCGATGTCAAGTATGTATTGCAGGTATATTTGTAGACTAATGCTACTGTAATAGGGATTGTCTTCACAGACATGGTGTGTGTGGGAGGTCACATCTGCTTTAAACATGTGTGCCATTGGCTACTGACAGACATCCTAAGAACATCATAGTACAGTACCACTTCTATTATAGTTATGCTCCTGTGGACTACAGCAGAAATATGGCCAACATATGTGGACAGTCTGATATACTCTGGACATTCCAGAGGTATATACAGAACTCCTTAGGACAAGACATGTGGACCAAGCCTGACAATGTGGATGTTAACAGCCATGTAGATAGGTATAACACGTAACTACTGGTATACATTTGCTCCATAGGTTATGGATTCACACACCCCTGTCTGTCCTGACACATAATAACTGCTGGTACATAAGTGCCATAGCCACATACTACCCACTAGTTATCGACATACATCTGTACAGCATCCCACTGCTTTGTCTGACATACATGACTGTTTTGGTGGCTCAGCAGCAGTACATCTGGCAAGTATCTGGACATGACCTCTCACTGGGTAAGTACACTAAGCTGCTAGGCATGTAACAAAGCACTGTGCAGGCTACAGGCGGACTGGCTCAACACTGGCCTACATTTCCTATGGGGAATACACATGTACCTGCATATATAGCGGGTTCTACAGGCATGTCACAGCACAGAGTAACAGGCACCTGTGTGAAAGCGCATAACCGCAACCAATGTGAACACAGCTACAGCCACATATGGTATGCTAGCGTAATATTACAGTATATGGACTATATGTTCAACACCATCCTCATATGTGCCACTCACACACTAACCCTACATATACTGGGCCACTACACAGTGTGGTCCAATGCCTGTCTGTGGTATGGGACATGTGTGTGTTTGGCCCTACAAACATGTAAGCTGATAGAGTAACATAATTTGGAGCAGCATGTAACATCAGATCGAACAGGACAAAGAACAATGACATCTACCACAGTCTGTACACAGGCCAAGTAACATATTAACAATACACACACTGTTGACAATCACCATAAGTACACAGACCTCAGTACTGTACAAACAACCACAGAATGTCCAGGTTATGTCATCAAATATAACCCCTACTATACATAACATGTGTAGCATTCTGATATCTCACTGGCTTGTTATCAGATATGATGTCATTAAATATGGTGTACAGCACATATGCACCTCTTACTGCATGACATTTATACAGAGGTTGACAGAGTTGTGGCTGGAGGCACAAACACAGGGCTAATATTGACATGTTGCTGAGATAACCTCATACATTTACTGTTGTAACAGGGTTTGTTGCAACATATGTCCTATGAGGGATATGAAGTCAGTAACTCTCACGGCTGTCACCATCTACAGACTGCAATCCTCACACTACCTTCTGCAGTTCACAGATAGGTGCTCTGTAGGTAACACATGAAACAAAAATTACCACACACTGCCCAGTCTGCAGACGACTCTACAGATGGGGGTTTCGTCATAAACATAGCACTGAAATGACAGTTATTAAAACATGTAGGACAGCCATATCCACACACAAGCTGTTAAACCAACATTACTCCAAATGCAGTATAGCAGCACTTACAGTCTGTAGTCAGGTCAAGCACATCTCCCTCCTGTGTGTTGGCCTGTTTCCACAATGTATGTTGTTAGAGGTAAATCCCCAATTCATCTGTGATGCTGTTTGCCAAACAGATCGATTTCCTGCTCACAGTGAATGAAAAGGCCCAACACCAACATGATGTTCCTAGATATTGGAGTGTGTTTCCATGCACAGTTACCACAACTGTTCTACATGTAATCAGCTATAGGAGGGCTGCAATTCATGCAGAGGCCATCAGCTGATCATGAGCATCACTTAAAATACACATGCTGCTGCCTAAGCAAAGCAGGTGTAAGTCTCCACATCCACCAGAGAGGGAGCGAGAGAAGCAGACAGAGGCAAAGATAAGTCAGGGAGGTGTGGGAGAGTAAAACCTATGCATGGTTGTGTCACACACCTACCAGTACAGGGTATCAAACCCCTGATGACTATGTAGTGCTATCACATGTCTATGCAGTTACTGGATGTGCCACATTGGTTACATGTTGAGGAGTCCTCCAAATGTATATGTGATGGTGAGTGACATCTGCAACAGTGTTATGGTAGCTATACAGAAGGTGTAGTACACTTGCCTGTCCGCATGAACAGGTGCCAGCGTCAACACAGCCACACTCTCACAGGGATGCACACACATTGACACACTTGACAGGGCAAGGAATACAACTAATCACTAGTGAGATTGCCACAACACAGTACTGTGCAGGTATCACATGCACCACAGGGGTCATACGGAGATTATATGGGCAAAGGGTATGTGGAGGTGTCTGACATCAGACATCATGCTTCAGTATGCCAATGGAGGTTGTAGTGAGTGTGAATGTGGTCATAGACATCATACAACACACACACACAGACACAAGGTGCCAGTACTGACATGCATGGGTGCATTGCTTCACAGGTGTGTAGTGGTTGACTGTGCCAGATGGCTAAACAAGGCTAGGTGATGGGTATACCTTGGCATCAGGCCACATGATACTGGTCTGCAGTGTGGCTCAGGGGTGTAGTGTCTGGATTTGCCCACACAGGAGGGTATTGTATTCACCATCCAGTCACCTGAGTAACTATTGCATGTGGCCAATGCTGTGCATTGCTTGCCATGTATGTGTTCCTTAGTCCATGACATGGACGGTGTCTGGGATGTGCACACCTCCCACATGCATGTACAGTGACATGTGGAACTGTACCTGGGGTGTCTGGCTCATGTTGTGTACATAGATTGTTATCATCAGATTTGCCAGTCCTGGCCTCATGTGGCGGGAACTGTTAATGAACAGCAGGTTGACCCTGCACCTAGATTGATAGCATGATACAGGTATTTTCTGGTGTCAGTGGCATCTGTCCATACAGGGCATGTTTTTCAGGCATGGTATGTCCTTTGTGGGTCACATTTCATGGCACCACACGTGTTGCAGGTGTCCAATGGGGAACATAGGGAAGGTGCACTGTTGGCATGTACATGCCTATTGGACTGATGGACAGGGTGCCATGCCCTCTGTAGCTCACTGCAATCACACCATGGTTATTATCAGTGGGCAATATGCAAGGTACTACCAACATAGTGGCTGTTGCCTAGGCAAGTGTGTTTGTGTATGAGACATGGGTTGAGGGTGTTCTCTGGGTAATACAAGGGTTACTAACTTTGTTCACCTGGCCTTGATGTCACATGAAGGGGAATGGATTTGCACCCCAGCCTCTCAGTTATTTCACATCTGTTATCCCTGTATGGTGGACATTGTGATATATACTAGGGCCACCATATGACGAATTTGCAAAACCCACTCCACATTGAGCCCAGTTGTTACACACTCACAACCACATCCACACAGGATATGCATGAGAAACACAGACACACACACACACACACACACACACACACACACACACACACACACACACACACACACACACACACACACACACACACACACACACACACACACACACACACACACACACACACACACACACACACACACACACGCACACACGCACACAAACACACACATCATGTCTGGGATTAGAACTCCTACCTAACTAGTTTATCACACTACAGCACTACACAGTTATAGGACGCGCCACAGAGGTTACTGGAGTATTCCTTCCTCAAAGGTGTATTCCACAGTGAATGACATTAGCAGGATTGCCAAAGTAGGGCATTTGAATTGTAGTGAGTGTGACTAGCCTAGAATGCATTGCTCCCTACACAGACATAGAAACACACACAAAAATCAACTGCCATGTGTGAGAATAGAATCCCTGCCAGAGTTCTATATCACACTACAGCATTAAGCTGTTATAGGACGCACCATGGGGATTACTGGAGCGGCCAGTTGGGAGCATGGCCTAATGGTTAAGGTGTTTGCCTTACAAACACAAGGTGCAGGCTTTGAGTCTCACAAGGGATAATTGGCTAGGCTTAAAATGGCTCACAAGAGCAGTTAGCTTAGTACTAATTTATGAACCTATGAACCTATGAACCCCAAAGGTGTATTTCACAGTGAATGACATCAGCAGGACTACCAAAGAAGGGCATTTGAATTGTAGTGAATATGACTAGCCTAAAATGCTTTGCTCCCTACACAGACAGAGACACACACATAGTTGCCATGTCTGGGATTAGAACTCCTACCTGACTAGTTTATCACACTACAGCAATACACAGTTATAGGACTGGCCATGGAAATTACTGGGCTACAGCTTTCCAAAAGGTGCATTTTACAGTGAATGACATCAGCAGCCTTGCCAAAGTAGGGGATGTGAAATATAGTGAGTGTAACTAGCCTAAAAATTATTGCTCTTTACACAGAATCACACACAGTTGCCACATCTGGGATTAGACCTCATACCTAACTAGTTTATCACACTACAGCAGTATGCATTCATGGGATGAGCCAGAGAGATTACTGGGCTACACCTTTCCCAAAGGTGTATTTCTCAGTGAATTACATCAGCAGCCTTGCCAAAGTAGGACATTTGAGTTGTAGTGCATGTGACTAGCCTAAAAAGCATTGTTCTCTACACAGACAGAGACACACATACAAACACACTCATAGTTGCCATGTCTGGAATTAGAACTCCTACCTAACTAGTTTATCACAGTATAGCAGTACGCAGTTATAGGATGTGCCATAGAGATTACTGGGCTACAGCTTTCCGAAAGGTGTATTTCACAGTGAATGACATCAGTGGCCTTTCCAAAGTAGGGCATTTGAATTGTAATGAGTGTGACTAGCCTAAAAAGCATTGCTCTCTACACAGACAGAGACACACACACACAGTTGCTATGTCTGGGATTAGAACTATTACCTAGTTTATCACACACACAGCAGTACGCAGTTATAGGATGCACCACAGAGATTACTGTGCTACAACTTTCCAAAAGGTGTATTTCATAGTGAATGACATCAGCAGCCTTGCAAAAGTAGGGCGTTTGAAGTGCAGTGCATGTGACTAGCCTAAAATGCATTACTCTCTACACAGACACACACAGACACACACACACACACACACACACACACACACACACACACACACACACACACACACACACACACACTCACACACACGCACACAGTTGCCAGGTCTAGGATTAGAACTCCTACTTAACTAGTTTATCACACTACAGTAATATACAGTTATAGGATGAGCCACAGAAATTACTGGGCTACAGCTTTCCGAAAGGTGTATTTCACAGTGAATGACATCATCAGCCTTGACAAAGTAGGGGATGTGAATCGTAGTGAGGGTGACTAGCCTAAAAAGCATTGCTCTTTACACAGACAGAATCACAGACACACACACACACACACACACACACACACACACACACACACACACACACACACACACAAACACAGTTGCCACATCTGGGATTAGACCTCCTACCTAACTAGTTTATCACACTACAGCAGTATGCATTCATGGGATGCGCCACAGAGATTACTGGGCTACACCTTTCCCAAAGGTGTATTTCACAGTGAATGACATCAGCAGCCTTGCTAAAGTAGGGCATTTGAATTGTAGTGCGTGTGACTAGCCTAAAAAAGCATTGTTCTCTACACAGACATACACACACACACACACACACACACACACACACACACACACACACACACACACACACACACACAGTTACCTTTCCCAAAGGTGTATTTCAAAGTGGACGACCTCAGCAGGCTTGTCATAGTAGGACTATGGGGAGGGCAGTGTGTGCGCATAGGCCATAACCCATTCATCTAGCGGATGACACACCACATGCGGGCACATGCAGGGTTATATTCCACAGGTATGTGTATACAGCTGCTAGATGACTACTTCCTTGTACAGTCATGTTGCACAGCTAGCACTGGCACCACATAGTCTGTAATGCTGATGGTTACTGGTGGCTAATGTCTGCAGTGAGTGACATTTACACCTCATGTGGTTGTAGCCATTTGGAGGTGTGCTGGGTGGGACAGGCCTCATAATGGATGGCTCCTTGTCACAGTCACTCTCTTCCACATATCTATGTATGTCTACTTTTGGCTTATTATAGTTGTGTTGTCCTTGGATATGTGTCTGTATTCCTATCCACTGTGTGTGCAAGGCATGACTGGTGCATACTGAGGAGTGTATGCACTAACATCTGCAAATGCCAGATATGTATGGTCCACTGTTGTTTGCAGACATGGGCTTCATTTGTTTCAGTGTGTGAGAATGCCCAGTATGACCTTTCAGTATGTTGTTGTGTGACATTGCCTTCACTTCTCTAAGTGTGTGAGCATGCCCAGTATGCCCTTCTTTATTGAATATGTGGATTGATTCCAGGTAGTTTGTACTCCAGTGCAGACTTTTGTGTTGCACACCTACAGGTAGCAAACTGTTTCTGCAGGGTATCCATCGATCATTTGGCAATATGGGGACAAACTGTGCAGGGGATAGTGTATACTGTAGGTGACTGTGCTGCTTCAGCTACATGGTATTGCTGTTAGCAGAGATATTCAGACATGTGTACTGTTATACACTGTGATGTTTTCTGTCCTGATATACTGTCAGGTGGACATTCTTGCTCACAGTGATGTCTTGGGGGACAAGGGTAACTGCAGCTGTGTCCGGTATTGTGGGCAGACACTACGTATTCATGGTAAGTTATGCCATTCTGGAGGGGGAGCTGCAGATACTTGCTACTGGGTCTGTCTATCCTGTGCAGCACCTTGGTACAGTGCTGGCAGAGGATCCCATACTTGTACATCCATTGACATGACAGTATGGCCTTATCTTGCTGTGGCAGTACCTCATAGATGTACAGATTTGCACAAGTTACCCAGAGGCAGGGACCATAGGTCAGGATATTACCTCTATTGTGGTGTATGGGCAGGTGTGTAGCCACCCATTTATGTGTTTGCAGCCAGGGATAGTGTGTGCACACAGCTTGGAGTCAGACCCTGCACATTCCATGCTGCCCATGCTCCCACCCCCTCTGTTATTCTAACCTCTTCCATACATTATGCATACGTTCTCTGATACTTTCCTTAAGGGTATCATCCCATCACAGGTGTATGTTAGTGTTGGTCCACAGTTCATGCAGTGGGACATGGTGGACATGTTACTGTGGTTTGTCCACATAGCCCTGCATATGGCTTATGTGGAGTGTGTTATGTTGTTATTTGGTTGTCCATGACATAACATGCATTGGCAGTACGTGTGAGATACAGGCCTTTGGCAGGGGCCTGTGGGTCAGTAGGTGTTGCTGCGGGCCAGATGTGGCAGGCCATTGCATTCTGTCAGTCCTACACTCTCAGACCACCATACAGTATATTCCCCTGGGGTGATATGGTAGGTGTGATAGGTGTTCAAGCCAGTACCTTCTATCAGTCTTGATCAGGTGGTATGGATGCTGGCAGGGTGCTACCTACAGCTAGGGGCACACCTGCATAGGACACCTGCACTGCATGCTGCATTCTTCCGCTATTGCCATATACAGGTGGGGTCATATTGTACCCATTCCCCACAGCAGGGATATGACCAGAGAGGTACCTGTGGGTGGTGTTTGTGTAAGCTGGGTGCATGTGTGCTATGGACACTACTTGCATGCATGGGGCATTCCAGTTATGCTGGCATGTGCAGGTACATCAGCTGTTTCCCACTACATCAGTCCTACCTCCTTTGTGATCTGCAAGTGTTCGGGCAAACATTACCGGCATCCCCTACTACAGGACCAGTTAATGTAATGCATACCTTTATGTACAATTCCAAGGGTGTCTCCATTTGACAGTGACACAATAAATACTGTATGTCTGGAGTATTTCCCCCTGTGTACTGCTTGTATATCTAGCCCCATGCCAGGTCAGACTTTCAGATGATGACACATATTACCACCATACATTTACAATGGCTTACTGCTAGCATGTGTTATACTGGTGGGAATTGTCTTTGGCACTGCAGTTGTGAGGGCTTGTCCCAGTCATCAGCAGTAGTGGGCAATGGCCACCAGGTCTTACCTCAACATGCATACATACTGACCACTCTCACACAGTATGAAATACACACCAACCTAATACAAACAGACCTGCATATTGTGCAAATGCTACAACCTATCCCGCTACCTTAGCCAGCTCATGTAATCTGTGCTCCATTGTTATTATACCTACACATACATATTACTACATTTCTACATAGGGTTGTGGGGGGGCACACATGACTGTTACGATGTGTGTATATCGGATTGGAGGGCACACTAGACCATTACTACATTTATAAATAGGTTTGATAGGGGCACACCTGACTGTACTACATGTCTAGGCTGGGTTGGGGGGAGCACACCTGACTGTGTGTGCATTCCTACACAGGACTGGGCGAGGGGGGCACACCTGATTGTTACTACATGTCTATGCAGGATTGGGGGAGGGGGCACACCTGTCTGTTTCTACATTTCTACACAGTGGTTGGGAGAGGGCACACCTGACTGTTACTGCATTTGTATGGTGGATTGGGGGAAGGGGCACACCTGACTGTTTCTGCATGTCTACATAGGAGTGGGGGGGGGGGCACACCTGACTGTTACTACATTTCTACATAGGATTGTGGGGGACACACCTGACTGTTTCTACATTTCTACACAGAAGTGGGGGGGCACACCTGACTGTTACTACATTTCTACACTGGATTGGGGGAAGGGGTACACCTGACTGTTACTACATTTCTACATAGGATTGTGGGGGGACACACCTGACTGTTTCTACATTTCTAAATAGGAGTGGAGGGGGCACACCCAACTGTTACTACATTTGTACGGTGGATTGGGAGAAGGGGCACACCTGACTGTTTCTACATATCTACATAGGAGTGGGGGGCACACCTGACTGTTACTACATTTCTACATAGGATTGTGGGGGCCACACCTGACTGTTTCTACATTTTTACAAAGGATGGGGGGGACACCTGGCACTTGCACACATTTGCTATGACTGTACTGGTATGTCAGGTACTCCATTTCATTCTGTATTCTAACCTATCATGCTGACTAGAGGCATATCAGTGTACTACAGGTCTTAGCTTTGGTTGACCTACATATTAGTGCCTGACTTCCTGCCCTTCAGAACTAACACCCCACTGCCTGACCTGCTGTAGTCTGTCTGTGTAGGTCTGGGGGGGGAGTTTACCCATAGGCATCATTCAGAGGCCATAGCACAGCCTCTGTTTGTGTTTGTCTACACCTGTCCTGCTGGCTGAGACTGTTGTTGGGTATGTGAACCTCCTGGACTGGCATGTGTGAGTCATATGGACACACATGTCACCCAGCATCATTTCCTGCAGTCGGTTTTGTCACCATGTGTAGTACTGGCTACTATGGTGACTCCAGTATCTATTAAAGATCTCATGGTGCCACTGTGGGTGTCTACTATCTGCTGGCATACCATTCAGCCACCTGATTCCCTTGTATGCTCACATCTATACCATAGATACAGGTAACGACATATTCTACTCCATTCGGCAATTGGTAGGTTGATTGACTTACCTTGTGGGTGTGCCAGTACTGAGGATGGTGCTGGAGGGTTGCCTATGTTGGATGGACACAGTACACTCCCTATACATGGTTGAGCACAGATAGCATCATGTTTGGCATCCCTTTTATTGCATGTGTGAGTCAGAGAGAGAGGTGTCATTCTATGGGTCCCTACTGTATCAGTGTATGTGCTATGCATTGCCTCTTTGCCAAGGCCAGGGCATACTGGACAAGCCTCCATCTGCCTACTGGGGCAGGCTCAGGTTCGTCCTCCTCTGAGCCACTCTGTGCCTGTGCAGGCCTTGGCAGTGGTGGGGGGCTGTGTGGCCCTGCCCCATGCTGTTCCTGCTGCAGCTGTTTCCACAGGATCATATTATGTAGCATGGCACATACCATACCAATTTGAGTACATGCAGCTGGTGAGTACTGCAAGGCTCCACTGGATGTGTCCAGGCCCTAGAATCATGACTTGAGCATCCGAAACACATGCTCTATTATAAGTCTGGTCTGGGCGTGTGCCTCATTATGGCGTTCTTGTCTGGGTGTGTGTGCATTTCTGATGGGTGTCATTAGCCACGGCTCCAGTGCGTAACCAGCATCCCCCACTAGGTGGCCGTAAGGGATGTCCCCATTGGCAAATCTCTGGTACAGCTGCATCAGATGCCAGATGTGGGAATCGTGATAGCTTCCAGGGCAGCCAGTAATACACATTCATTACAATGCTCTGAGGATCGCACATGACCTGGCAGTTGATGGAGGGGAAGCCCTTGCGGTTGATGTAGACCCTACCCTGATCACTGGGTGGTGCTTTGATGCATATGTGCATGCAGTGTATAGCACCCACTTGTTGTTGTGTCTTTCGGCTTATCCCGGTTAGGGGTCGCCACAGCGGAACTCTGGTCCGCTAATGTTTGGTAGTGGATTTTTATGTGCCGAGTTACCAGCTCTGACGCACAACCTTCAATGAAGGCATGCCCATTCACGTATACCTCCACAGAGAAGACGCTCTAGGTGAGAATCGAAAGGGACAACGTCTTGCTGTGAGGCGACAACGCTATCGCAGCACCACTACCGCAGGTCAGTGTATAGCACCCACTACCGCAGGTTATTCTGCTATTTGTGGAGGAGATGTATATTGCTGGCCAACACCTCACGGATGTTGAGGAAATATACGTGCTCACTGGCATGTGCTGACATGGCATCCAGGAACTGGTGGAATACTCTGGATGCTGATACCTGTGAGATCACCATGATATCTCCAGTTGAGCTTTGGGAGGTACATGTGGCTAGTATTCCTACCCTACACATACCTTGTATCTACTGGGATGGGTTCCCCTCTGTTAGTTCGGTGTGTCAGGCATGGCCGGCACAGCTCAACAATTTGCTGTAGGAGGTCCTTGTCCACCCTATGGCGCTCCACTATCTCCAGCTCATGTAGCCCTTGATAGGTTACCCTGGGTTTGTACACTCTTCTCCATCTCCTCACTGTGGGTTGTTCAACAGCATTCACATCCTCACCACCCTCAGTCTCTTCCACATGTTGTTGTAGAATGCCTGCTGCAGCCCCTATCATTTTATTGTTTTGTTTGTTAAAAGTTCCCCACTTGTATACACCGGTAGTGTAGAGTAAGGGAAAAACCAGAGGGGAAGGTATTTGCATAGTTTATAGTAGTGTTCTGGGCTGAGCTAGTCTGCTGCCTGTATAATTGGCTGATTCTGATACATTTCACCTGCCAGCTATGCTAGTTCTCCTAGATTACCTTCCTACTGCTGTTTTCCCTTCCCATTGCCTTCCTGTTTAAGCCCGGGGGCGCGACGCGCAAACACAGTGCTCAAATGTGCACAGAGCTGCTATTTCCTGGTTTACTTTTATTTTTTTCTTTAAAGCCCGGTGTGCGGTGCGCACACACACTTAGGCAATGTAAAGAGTGCCTCAGACACACCCCCCTTGCCTAGCTGTGCTAAGCTAGGAGCAAACCTGAGCCACAGGGATCCAATCCACTTGCAGTATGCCTGACACACCCCCCTATGATGTCAACTAACTCCTAGCCTTGCACCAAGCTATTCCTGCTCTTACACTGTTGGGAGCTGACTAGCATGCAGAGGAAATCTGGGATTCACTATCATTCCCCTCATTTGCATAGATTGCCTGCTAATGCATAGTTACATGTCCAACACTGAGCCTCTCCCCTTAGCAACCACTATTCACTGGCCATGTAGTCTTCTGCCTGCCAACGGGTATAATGGCAGAATAGTGATTTTAGTTAGAATGCTTATTGTAGGTTTATTTTCTTATTTCCCCCCCGATCCCGTTTGCGCACCGCTGCCCTACTCTTAAACAGCAGGACTAGTGCAGGAGCGCTCTTGCACACCCCTACAGGTTATTCCTAGATCGCACGGCAGATATATTGCCTGCTGGAGCTCCTGCACTAATCCTGTACGCCGTGCAAGGCTTGCAGAATCCGGGGGACTATATACTCTGTTGTGTATATAATTTGTACATATATTTCATATGCGGTAACAATTCCTGTGCCCGCTTACAGTGAATAAACAGCCTCCAAAACCACCAATTCAATTTTAAGTTGAAAATTATTTACAAAGATGGACATAAAATTACTGTCTTGTTATCAGTTTATGTGGAATAACAGAAAAGTACCATAGTCATGACTGCACTGCTAGTTTGTTACAACTACTTTTCTAGGACATTTTCTTGCACATTCAAGCTCAGAAAATTCAGTCTGCTTACAGCAGTGCACATAGAGTCATTCCAAGGTCAGTTCGATGTGGCTGTTTTCGGTCAACACAATTTCAGTTTTCATTCATACTGGTATCACATGGCTTTTCTTGAGGTTGGCCACTGAATTAATCAGTGCTTACAAACATCAGCTTTTTACTTTCAGGACACTGTACAAGCAGAGGGGTTCTGTTAGTTTTTGCTTTGCAGACTAGCTTCTGTCTCTTTTCCAGATTTCAGGGACATCATCTATACTGTCCTTGTCCTTTCCATATAACTCCTTGGAGATTCCGTTTCAGGAAGTTTCCCAAAGATGTTATGAATTTGATTCCTTCAGGAGATAATCGCCATGATATATTTCTAGAATCTGCTGCTCCTCAACATCTGTCATGATCAGTAACCTCTCTGGTTTGCTCGCCTGTTTCAACTTAGTCTGTATTTTCCTCCTATGGCACAGCTTTTGGTAAAGGCAAACCCTATCAGTATTTAAAGCCATTATGTCCCTTCATCCCCCAGCACTGAACCACCATTCTCAGCCTGTCAGAATAGACATAAGCTGAAGACATCCTATCAAGTGACTGTGGCCTCTTTTAAAAGTATAAGGTTTGAGCGTCAAAGCCAAAACTGTGCATATACTTGCCTTGGTGGCATCTGTGTGCTGTAAGACTTTTCTGGAAAAGTCTGGAGCTAGTGGTAGTGGCTCTGAAATAGAAATAGACAGTGGTGTGAACTTTGGCTCCACTCTGGTTAGGGCAGATATATCCGATTATCTGGCTGCTCTTAATCAAACCAAATACAGCACATACATACATGTTAATATTTTTTGCTGGTAGTAGGCCTAAGCAAAATAGATGATGTGTGTAACCAACAGTGCAAATAATGATTACCTTTTTCTATGATAAATAAAAGTGTGCATGCCTACACACACACACACACACACACACACACACACACACACACACACACATCAATATATATATATATATATATATATATATATATATATATATATATATATATATATATATATATATATAAATTGGCATCAGTCATAAGAGATTCAAGGTTAATAAATGAACTTTACTTAAATTATAAGGAAACAGTACAGATGCAGATTAAAATATATGTAGGTTGGCACACAAACACACTTACTAAGCTGGGCATTAATCCCTACATCACTCGATGGGTTGCCAGCTGGCTTACTGACAGAACCCACACTGTAAAAGTAGCCGATTCCAAATCCAGCTCCAGACAAGTGACAAGTGGAGTACCTGAGGGTTTAGTTCTGGGACTTCTCTTGTTTGGCATCTACTTCTCTGAAGTACAGGCCAACACTAAGGGATTCTGGCTTACAAAGTTCGCAGATGGCTGCAAACTGGGAGCCATTATTGAATCCCCAAATTATGTGGATACTCTACAAAAGGGAAAAACAGAAACAGATGCTTGGTGCCAGAGCCATGGGCTCAAGATCAATGCCAAGAAATGTATAGTTATCCCCTTTGGAAAAAAAAATGTACCCGTGAATTACCACATAGGTGGCAGTACACTAAACACTGAAAGTGTGATAAGAGACTTAGGGACACAGGTGGACAGTGGTCTCACCTTCAATAACCACATCGCCACAACAGTCAGGAAATCCTTCTATGTGGCACACCTCATCACTAAGGGCTTTTCATCCAGAAAAAAGGAGGTCATTGTCCCACTGTACTCATCCCTCATTAGACCCCATTATAGAATACAATGCCCCATTTGGTATGTACCTCTCAAGACATCTGCAACAACTGAAAAGGTCACAGAAATACCTCACTAAAAGAATCACAGGCCTAAAGCAGATGCCCTATGCTGACCTCCTTAAAAAACTCCAGCAATGCTCTGTGGCATATCGTCTACTCCGAGGCAATCTCTGCTTAACATACAAGGCCATGTCAAACCCAGAGCTGTTGGACATGCTACACTTAAAGAAATCCCAATCCCTCAGAGCCACGCACTCCAGGGATCTAAACCTTGTCATCACAATAAACAAAACATGCTAGAGGGATAGGTTCCTGACCCAGAGACTCCCCAGACTCTGGAATAGACTGCCCATACATGTCAAGCCGAGTGCCTCTTTGGCCCTCTTCAAAAGGAACCTTGATGATTGGATGGGAGATAGAAAATTCATCTCAGGGATCATGTCAGTCTCCCTGCTAGACAGGGGTCCAGGGAAGTAAATAGTGTGGGAAGAAATAGCCAGGGAATTGTTATGGCTAGGCTGGTATAGGCCCTAGGGCCAATAGCCTAGTACCAACTTATGAACCTATGAAATAACAACACCAACACGCCACCAAAAGCTAGCGAGAATCACACCAGGAAACTGGAAACTGTGCTGGAGACAAAGTTAATTTATTATAGCACAAACAAAGAGGTTAAGCGCTTTCTTCAGAATACAACTGACTTCATCAGAACACTTACTGCTGTAAACCATTGACTTAAATAAATAATACCCCTCAGGAAAAACCGCCTTTTCCAACAATTATTCAATTAAGTCATTGACATTTAAAAAAATAAAAACATTGCATTGTACACTAATAAATCCTATAAAACACTTCTCATACAATTACTAAAACCCTACATATTGCACAAACCTGTGCGGACATGTAACCTACAAACAAATAAAATTAAAAAAATATATAAAGAATTAAATATAACAACAATGTGTGATATATTCATCTCCTATTCACAACTATATATTACACATTATAATCATTCTGACAAAATCTACTACATAAAATGTGACAGCCCTCAGGTGACAATAATAAATGACATCAATACAATTAATATGCTAACCTTGTATGCTTAACCTAGGCCATTTTATAAGTCTAGCAATTCGTAATAAACATTCTAGTGAATATGAACAATATCAATATATCACAAAGTACATTTGAATATACCACCCAAAACTGTATGGAATAAACTATAACGAATTATACGTCACCATTGATGTTCAGGACTTATTCTCATGTATCCCTAAAGAGGATGGCCTCAATAGGTTCAACAACAGTATTACTAAACTGAGTGGCTTGGGGCAGAATGATACATCTTTAATTATGGAATTTATGGACATAGTCCTTGACCATAATTATATTTATTTTGAGGGGGAGTATTACAAACAAAAAGTTGGCGTAGCTATGGGAACAGCTTGTGCTCCCATATACGCCAACTTGGTTTTACTGGATTGGGAAATGGAATTTATTTTAAATTCCAATTGGATGACACAAATCAAGAGATACGTCCAATATCTGGACGATATCTTTATTTTGTGGGAGGGTAGTGAACAAGAACTATGTGCATTCATGCAATTTATCAACAACACTACTGAATATCTTAAATTCACCCATCAATATGATACCACCGGTATCAATTACCTGGATGTATATGTTTACAGTCAGGGTGAAGCCTTCCAGTCTCGTATCTACAGAAAAGATACGTTTAGTAATGGGTACTTGCACTTTGATAGTGCACATTCTTATAGTACCAAAAGGGGTATCATCAAAGGGCAATGTATCCGGGCTGCAAGGATGACTTCTGAGAGAGAGTACATGTTATGGGAAATGTCATACATTGGACATCTTTTTGCAGACAAAGGATACCCACAAACTATGATTAAGGATATTACCTCATATGTAGCTAAGGAATGGGGAAAGAAGTACAAACCCCTATTGGGAATAGGAGTTGAGACCAACCAGGTTAGTAATGACAAAAACAGCAACACTGGTAGTAAAGTTTCAGGTAATGAATACTCTAGGGCGTGTATAATCAAATATGGTAGGCACATTAGAGAAGTCAAAAATACAATTATTTCTAACTGGAATATCCTGACAAGTGACACGTCAATTAAAGAAAGAATACCAGATAGACCACATTTTGTACATAAGACTGGGAATAACTTGAAGAAAATTATTGAGATTAAATCTAATTACTACAAGGGAAAGAGAATACAAAAAACAGGTACAAAAAAATGTGGTCAATGTAATTTTTGCAAATACATCATGGATGCATCTTATATTGTATTAAATAACAGTATAAAGAGTAAGGTCAAGTTCTGTCATGGTAACTGTCTGACTAAACACATAGTATATCTGGCAGTTTGTCAAATGTGTACGAGCTATTATGTGGGAAAAACAGACCGCTGTCTTAAAAACAGGATTTATGACCACACATATTGTATGAGAAAATGTGACATAAACAATGCTTTGTCAAGGCATTTAATCAAAAATCCACAATGTAATGTTTTCAAATTTGCAATATTAGAGGTGGTCATGCCTAATCCCCGGGGGGGGGGGGCAATATAAAGGCAGTTGTGGGGGAAAGGGAGATCAGATGGCAGATCAGGTTAGATGCATCTACACCCCCAGGCCTAAACGAGATGATTCCAACCAAGCCCCTCATTAGGACTTAGAATAATTCGTTATAGTTTATTCCATACAGTTTTGGGTGGTATATTCAAATGTACTTTGTGATGTATTGATATTGTTCATATTCACTAGAATGTTTATTACGAATTACTAGACTTATACAATGGCCTAGGTTAAGCATACAAGGTTAGCATATTAATTGTATTGATGTCATTTATTATTGTCACCTGAGGGCTGTCACATTTTATGTAGTAGATTTTGTCAGAATGATTATAATGTGTAATATATAGTTGTGAATAGGAGATGAATATATCACACATTGTTGTTATATTTAATTCTTTATATATTTTTTTTAATTTTATTTGTTTGTAGGTTACATGTCCGCACAGGTTTGTGCAATATGTAGGGTTTTAGTAATTGTATGAGAAGTGTTTTATAGGATTTATTAGTGTACAATGCAATGTTTTTATTTTTTTAAATGTCAATGACTCAATTGAATAATTGGTGGAAAAGGCGTTTTTTCCTGAGGGGTATTATTTATTTAAGTCAATGGTTTACAGCAGTAAGTGTTCTGATGAAGTCAGTTGTATTCTGAAGAAAGCGCTTAACCTCTTTGTTTGTGCTATAATAAATGAACTTTGTCTCCAGCACAGTTTCCAGTTTCCTGGTGTGATTCTCGCTAGCTTTTGGTGGCGTGTTGGTGTTGTTATTGTTGGACACTGGGACTACTTTTATTTGTACAACCTATGAAATAAAATAAAAGGCAAAAAATAGACAGGGTGCATACAGAAAAACCTAAGCTTCAGATACCTAGGTTCTTTGGCTATATTGTACTGTCTATAAATTTTATAAGTTAGGTAAATTAACAACTAGTATTTACAGGTGGGTCTAACATTACCAAGACAATTCTTTTTCTCCTGTCCCCAGTGATAATTACATGGCATCATATTCCCATTGCTGGCCTTGAGAAAACAATAGTTAAGCATTATTTTTTCTTATCATAGAAATTACTAATACACATGCACATTTGTTTCTGTTCATTGATTCCACCAATGTATGGTTTTAGTTATAAGCAAACCATTCGGTCCATTAGAGGTTACAGCAATTACATCTCAAACCAAAGCTAGTCCATAGTTTTACATCTTTCTATTATATTCACACACAAAAAAGGCAGCAAGTCTGAAGCACCTTCCAAAATACATTCCATGTTCTTTTATATTCTTAAAGAAAAAATTCACACATTCTTAAGCCCCGAGGACAAGCACAATAACTGCAAATGCACAAGAGAGAAGAGGAAGAAAAATACATTACATTTCAACTCAGTTTCTTTTAGTCTTACTTTATGCCTATCACCATACAATATTGAAGATCCATTTATAAAACTGACATGACTACACTTTGGGTGAAGCCACATGTCTATCTAGAATTTCTATTTTCAGCTTCTGATGTATGCGTTAGTAACCTCAAGGTCCACATAGCTATTAATGTGTTCCAAGTTGCATGTGTGGACAATAACCTGCCTGCTCAGCTTGTAAACTGTCTTCTCTGCATTTCTTTGAAATGTTAAAAAAAAGCCGTCACATTCTACTGTGTTCTGAGCAAAATATCTTTACACATTGGAATCCACTGAGTTTTTCTATATGTGATCTGTCAGGTACCCATCATGATCAGTTCTACATTGTGACCCAGACAATCACTATTGCAGACTGGATAGGGGCCATATAGAATTTTTCACTGTATTTGCTCTGCTTAGTTATACCTTCAAAGTACAGGCTGTAGGACAAACTTGCACAGAGACTTTGCTGATGATATAAGTAAAGATCTGTACATTTGTGATAAATAAAAAGAAATGCATTGATTGCTTATTTGGAAACTACGGGGTATACTGCCTATAAAACTTATTTTTGTAGATACTTTGTTTTTTATTGTCCTGTAATGGTATGTGTCCAGCACAGTTAATAATAATACTGCAGACCAAGGATTATAACCACTACAAAGAGTAATAACCACAAAATATCACATTTCTCCATAAAACGACCTTATAAAATGAACTAAGCTGAAAATGAATTATTTGACCTAACCAGCCGCAAGTGTGCCTAAGTAATGTTAGAATTATTTGTTAGACAATTCTGTCTGACATGCTACCAATTACAGTCCTATAATAGCAATAATGACAAAACCAGATTTTCAATGACTTCTTAAGAAAACATGCACGTTTTTTTTTTTACAAACTGCCCATACGAAAACATAGTCATCCATGACTAAGCTTAACTGAGGATCTAAATGTTTTCATGAAATGCTCTGTTTTATGACAATTTGTCCCTTCTCCTACTAAAATGGCTGACATGCCAGCTTTTTGTCACTGCTTCATTGGTGGGTCGTTTACATCCGAGGATCCCACTGCATGGTTATGTCACTCACAAAAATGCACATACAAGACTCTCTAAGGAAGGCATTACACTGCAGTAGCATAAATTAGCAGATATACTTATGTTAGCATAAACCTCCTATTGAAATTAATACTGTGTAAAATGCATATTTCCCTTTTCACCCATATCTCTGTAGGGAATTCTGTGGCATTCATGGGCACAGTGCGCAGGTGTGGACAAACATTTTAAGTACTATGTCCACTAAGTAACTGTGGACTAGTGAATTCGTAGACATGACTTGCAGTAGTCCATGGCAATGTACAGTATCCATTCCAGTTTTATGAACAGTACATGAGTGCCTGGAACACTATTGCTTACTAGGTGCTCCTGTGTTTAGGAAAGGGAAACAGTAACGCGAAATATGACAGCACTACACCAAAAAAAACAAAAGTCAGCTAGCTTCTTAAAAAGAATGCTGGTATTGCATTTACGACCAAAGGCACTGTGCAGGAAATAGTCCAAAATCCTTTATTAAAACAAGAAAGATTAGTGCTTTCATCCAGGCTATGTGAACTTCTTCAGATACTAAAATTCATCCAACATTACAAATTTTTGAAAAGATTTGTGAACTGGATTTTAGAAATGTTATTAACACATTCAACAGGAAAAGGGTTGATAATACGTCTAAAGATTAAATAAATCTAATCAAATTTCTAAGTTCACAAAGAATTAGAATAATGAAACTGGATAAAGGGGAGGGTTGGTAGTTATGGCCATTTTGACTATAACAATAAAATGTTGGAAATATTAAGTAGTGAAACATATGAAGAAATCTCAATAAATGAGATGAGTAAAGCTATGAATAAGATTTCTGGTCAATTACAAGATATGCTTGTTGAAAGAAGTATTACATTGGATCATTATAATTATTTCAATATGCTTTCACCTAGAATCCCTACTATGTCTGGAGTCCCAAAGTTACATAAAAACATTGAAAATCCCCCCATGCATCCCATTGTTGACTGGAGAAATTTGGTAACCTTTTGCTGTGCCAAGTTTTTGGACCATGAGATGAAGAATTTTGTGGAGTAAGAGAAACAAGTATGTAAGGACTCGTGGGATTTTTTTAGGGATTATTAAAAAACAGGAATACAATGACAGTAACTTGCCAGTGATGATCGATGTAAAGGATCTATACACTGTAATTCCTCAAGATGTGGGGGTACAGTGGGTAATTGAATTTTTACACATGAAGGGACTTAGCAAAAATTTAATTTGTACGAGACCTTGTTTGAGTTAGTCCTGAATAATAATTACATCTTTTTTGAAGTCGTTTTTTATTCAAATAAATGGGGTAGCAATGGGGTCACCTTGTGGGGTGGTATTTGCAAACATAGCTATGGCTTATTGGGAGCATAAGTATGTATTGCTAGGAGAATATAGCTGTAAGTTAAGGCTATATACCAGGTATCTGGTGTCATCTAGAAGGGAAGTGAAGTAGAGTTATACTCCCTTCTAAAATATATTTATGGGATAACCAACTTTTTAAAATTCACTCATATGGATAGCATGGAACAGATAGCATATCTTGACATTTTATTAAGGAAGGACTTTTTAAATAAAAAGTACTTTTCCAATATATATTGTAAACCAACTTATTCAAATACGTTTTTGCATTACACTGGCTCTCACCCCTATCACCAAAAAAGATCTGTGGTGAAAAGGCAGTTAGTGAGGGCAGCAGGGATGACAACACAGGAAGAAGATTTTTCATTAGAATGTCACAATTTAAGCCAGATGTTATTAAAAAGGACATACCTCCCTGAATTGCTAGAGGAACTAATTTCCGAGGTGAAATATAAGAGGAAAATTTGTATCTTTAGACCGATTTTACCTTTTGATTTAGCAGTTAACCAAAACACCGAGAAAGGGAGACAGAACAGCAGTAATGAGCTGTCTATTTATTCTATGGCATTTATCACAACTTGTAGTAGTGACCATAGATGGGCAAGATGGATTCTTAACAAAAAAATGGTCAATTTTTATGAATGACAACAATGTAAGAGCTAAAGTGGGTAAAAAAATGCATTTAGTTTTCAGGAAAGGTTTTAACTTTAAGAATATATTAGAAGCAATAAATAAGCAATATAGGAAACCTTTAAAGAAGCTGATGACAAAATGTGGAAGATGTCACTTTTGCAGTAAAATAGCAATAGGGGATAGTTTTTTAGTAAATGATAGAAAATATTATGTCAGGGGAATGTAATTGTGATTCTAGGCACATAGTATATCTGGCCTCCTGCCAAGTCTGTCCCTATTTTTACGTCGGTAAAACAGAATGTAGATTCAGGGACAGAAAATATGAGCATTAATACAGTATTAGAAAAAGGAAGGATTCTAATGCTTTTGCCAAACACATCATGGAATTTCCGGAGCATAATTTTAAATACATGGTGATAGATGAAATCCAAGTGAGCCCAAAGGAAGGCCCCTTTAGGGTCTCTACCTTGAGAAAAAGGAGCTATTATGGCAGTTAAAACTGAATGCTTCAGCAAGGCCAGGCTTGAACAAATGTACTTCTGTTTACTGTATGCTTAGACTAAAAACCTTGGACAGATAGAGAATAAGATAATTTATTTATTATTATTTTTGTGTTTGTATGTTTCTTCTTTTTTTAGGATTTTTTTTACAGTGTAACTTCAAAATGTACTTCTTACATATATATTGCTTTAAATTTTTTTACAGAATGTATGATATGTTTTAAATGTGTTGCAAAAGGCTTTTATAATGTTTATCAGAGTGCTTCAGTTTGGCATTAGATTTGAAGAGCAAATTAATGGATGCACTATTTGTAAAGGTTGACATGGTAACTAATTCAAGCTTAGTGTTTTAATTGAATAATTATTGGAATATACATGTTTAGTATCTGAAGATGTTCACATAGCCTGGATGAAAGCATTAATCTTTCTTGTTTTAATAAAAGGATTTTGGACTATTTCCTGCACAGTGCCTTTGGTCATTTTCATGGTTTTACTAGTTTGTATTGTTTGGTTTGAGTGCTTTTTTGATATTGCAATTGCACTTGTGTCCCATTGGCAGTTGCTGATTGAACTCCCTAACTGATTGCAGGACTTCATCTAGTAAGCTGTCCCCTTGAAGCTTTGTCATTCAGGGAGATTTTGATACATCTAGAAGGCTGCTCTAATTTAGAAGGGATGAGACAAAACTACCACAGCAAGGTGGACTGATGGAGTCTGGACTATATGCGTGTGTGTACATATATATATTTTTTTATTATTATGGACTGAATGAGGATATTCGATGCTAATTGCATAGATTCTTAGAAGGTTAGAATTGAAGAGATTCTGCCAGTTTTAAGGTTAGGTAGACTAGAAGGATGTTTGTTCTTCATGTGTATGCAACACACTATATAGAAAACATCAGGATGGTGACCCACTGGAGAAGTACCTGACATGAGACACTTGGCTTTATATCATGGTATTCTACTACTTTTCTTAGGCTTTTTATAGCCAGAGTTCTACTTGATGACTTCATATTAGGAACTGTAAGTTTGTAGGAAATGGTTTCTAGGGTGGTTATTTGGCAAGACATATATGGACCATGGACTGATTGCCTTGTAAATCCTATGAAGGGAGGTTGGTATAATGGTTAAGGTGTTTACCATACAACCACAAGGTGCAGGGTTTGATTCTCATGTAGAATAATTAGCTAGGCTTAAAATCACCCACAAGAGCAGTTACCCTAGTACTTATCTATGAACCTATGATATTGTGATCTGTAGACTGTAAATATAATGATACTCAAATTTCTAACCTGACAGTATATATGACTGAATGAAATAATAAAACAAACTTAGAACAGCATATTGCATTCTGGGTGAACAAGTTAGCTTATCAGTTAAATAAACCTTTGTGAAAAAAAGTTAAGTGCTAAAGACCTCTGAAAGCTGCATATGTAGCATTAACAGAGATTTATAGTATAGTAAGTTCCACAAGAAAATGACCAGTATTTAAAAAGAAGTCCAGTCACATTTTGGGATTCATTAGCCACCCTTAATATGCAAATGGAATGGTTGATTAGATGATTAGGAGATTACAGATTGGCAAGACACAGATCATGTCCTAATTAAATGAAGAAGAACATATGCATTAACCTTTATGCCATATGCCTTTGCAGTACGGGGCTGATGTGAATATGATGAGAAGTAACTGTTAGAAATCATTCTATACTGTCTAAAGGCAGCCAAGAGTCATATCTAGAAGGCTGCTCTAATTCAGGGAAGATGAGACAAAACTACCACAGCAAGGTGATCAGATGGAAGTCAGATCCCCGGATTCAGAAAGATCTGCACGGCATGCAGGAATAGTGCAGAAGCTGCTGGAGGCAATATTGCTGCTGTGCAGTCCAGGAATAAGCTCCAGGGAAGTGCATGAGCACTCCTGCACTCTTTCTGCATGGACACAGCCCCTGTATGCAAATTACCCCATTTGCAGGTGAAAACCGTGCAAATGAGGTGAATTTGGGATCCAGGAAGCTGTCAGCCGGCCGTGCAGGACTAGTGTAGTGTGCAGAAATGTACTCGGTTAGTAAAACGGAGCCATGACAGCTCCAAAGAAAGGGTATATAGTATGTGTAAAGCATACCGATGGCCGATTTCAACTGTTTAAGCACAGGGCAGCGGAGTGCAAACGGGATTGGGCCGAAAATAAAAAAACCCCCTGAAATAAGCATTTTGTACAAAATCACTATTTTGCCATTATACTCAATGGCAGGCAGAAGACAACATGGCCAGTGAATAATGGTTGCTAAGGGGGAAGGCTCAGTGTGGGACCTGTAACTATGCATTAGCAGGCAATCCTATGCAAATGAGGAGAATGATACTGAATCCTAGATTTCCCCTCAATGCTAGTCAGCACCCAACCGTGTAAGTGCAGGAATAGCATGGTGCAAGCCTAAGAGCTAGCTAACATTATAGGGGGGTGTGTCAGGCATACTGTAAGCTTACTGGAGCTCTGTGGCTTGAGTTTGCCCTTAGCTTAGCAGAGCTAAGCAAGGGTGTGTGTCTGAGACTTACTAGCACTCTTTACATTGCCCAAGCAGGTGTGCGTTCCGTGCACCGGGTTTTAAAGAAAAAAAAAAAAGTAAACCAGGAAATAGCAGCTTTGTGCACATCTGAGAACTGTGTTTGCACGGCGTTCCCCTGGGCTTAAACAGGAAGGCAGCATGAAGGGATAACTGCAGTAGGAAGGTAATCTAGGAGAGCTAGCATAGCTGGCAGGTGAAATGTATCAGAATCACCAATTACACAGGCAGCAGCCCAGCCCAGCACACCACTATAAACTATGCAAACACCTTTCCTTATGGTTTTTCCCACAAACTGTACATCACCGGTGTACACAAGTGGGGAAATTTTAACAAATAAAAGCAACAAAATGATAGGGGCTGCAGCAGCTATCTTACATCAACATGTGGAAGAAGCTGAGGGTGGTGAGGATGAGAATGCTGTCGACCAACCCACAGTGAGGAGAAGGAGAAGAGTGTACAGACTCAGGGTAACCTACCAAGGGCTACATGAGCTGGAGATACTGGAGCACTATAGGGTGGACAGGGACCTCCTACAGCAAACTGTTGAGCTGTGCTGGCCACACCTCACACACAAAACTAACAGAGGGGAATCCATCCCAGTGGATACCAAGGTATGTGTAGGCCTAAGAATACTAGCCACAGGTACCATCCAAAGGCCAACTGGGGATATCATGGGGATCTCACAGGCATCAGCATCCAGGGTACTCCACCAGTTCCTGGATGCCATGTCAGCACATGCCGGTGAGCACGTATATTTCCCCAACTCCCGTGAGGCATTGGCCAGCAATATGCGTCTCTTCCACCAAACAGCAGAATACCCTGAGGTAGTGGGTGCTAAAGACTGCAAGCACATATGCATCAAAACACCACCTGGTGACTGGAGTAGGGTCTGCATTAACCGCAAGGGCTTCCCCTCCATCAAATGCCAGATCGTGTGTGATGCCCAGGGTATTATAATAAA
The DNA here is from genome assembly GCF_019279795.1 of Protopterus annectens. Taxonomy (NCBI): domain Eukaryota; kingdom Metazoa; phylum Chordata; order Ceratodontiformes; family Protopteridae; genus Protopterus; species Protopterus annectens. Next base: position 600,404,894 of record NC_056734.1, on the reverse strand, counting down.
TGTGTGTGCTGGCTTCCATGGAAGCTATCACAACTCCCACATCTGGCATCTGATGTAGCTGTACCAGAGATTTGCCAATGGGGACATCCCTTATGGTCACCTAGTGGGGGATGCTGGTCACTCACTGGAGCCATGGCTGATGACACCCATCAGAAATGCACACACACTTGAACAAGAACTCCATAATGAGGCACACGCACAGATCAGAATCATAACAGAGAGTGTGTTTGGGATGCTCACCAGCTGCATTTACCCAAATTGTCATCGTATGTGCCATGCTACACAATATGATCCTGTGGAAACAGCTGCAGCAGGAACAGCACGGGGCAGGGCCACACAGCCTAACAACATTGCCAAGGTCTGCACAGGCACAGAGTGACTCGGAGGAGGAACAACCTGAGCCTGCCACAGTAGGCAGAAGGAGGTGTGACCAGTATGCCCAGGCCTTGGCAAAGAAGCAACGCATAGCACATACACTGACACAGTAGGGACCCAGGGAATGACACCTCTCTCTGATTCTCACATACAGTAAAAGGGATTCCAAACATGACACTACCTGTGCTTAATCATGTATAGGGAGTGTACTATGTGCAGCCGACATAGTCAGCCCTCCTGCACCATCCTCAATACTGGCACAGCCACAAGGTAAGTCACTCTCCCTACCAATTGCCGAATGGAGTAGTATGTGTTGTTACTTGTATCTATGGTATGGTTGTGAGCAGGCAAGGGAATCGGGTGGTTGAATGGGATGCCAGCAGATAGTAGACACCTATAGTGGCAGTATGAGATCTGTAACAAATACTGGTGTCACCATAGTAGCCAGTACTTGACAAGGTGACAAAACTCACTGCAGGAAATGTGCTGGGCCACATGTGTATCACATACCCAACAACAGTCTCAGCCAGCAGGACAAGTGTAGACAAACACAAACAAAGGCTGTGCTAAGGCCTCTGTTTGATGGCTATGGAGAACATCCTCCCCTGACCTACACAGACAGACTACAACAGGTCAGGCAGTGGGATGTTAGTTCTGAAGGGTGACATGTCAGAAACTGAAATGTAGGTCAATGAAATCTAAGACCTGTAGTGCACTGTTATGCCTCTAATCAGCATGATAGGTTAGGATACAGAATGAAATGGAGTACCTGAAATACCAATACTGTCATAGCAAATGTGTACAGGTGTCAGGTGTTCCCCCCATCCTATGTAGAAATGTAGTAACAGTCAGGTGTGCCCCCCAAATCCTATGTAGAAATGTAGTAACAGTCAGGTGTGCCCCCAATCCTATGTAGAACTGTAGAAACAGTCAGGTGCCCCCCATTCCTATGTAGATATGTAGTAACAGTCAGGTGTGCCCTCCAATGCTATGTAGAAATGTAGTAACAGTCAGGTGTGCCCTCCCACACAATCCTATGTAGAAATGTAGTAACAGTCAGGTCTGTCCACCCCCCCCAATCCTATGTAGAAATGTAGTAACAGTCAGGTGTGCCCCCCAATCCTATGTAGACATGTAGTAACAGTCAGGAGTGCCCCCCCAATGCTAGGTAGAAATGTAGTAACAGTCAAGTGTGCCCCACCCCCACAATCCTATGTAGAAATGAAATAGCAGTCATGTGTGCCCACCCCAATGCTATGTAGAAATGTAGCAACAGTCAGGTATACCCCCCCCCAATCCTATGTAGAAATGTAGTAACATGTATGTGTAGGTATAATAACAATGGAGCACAGATTACATGAGCTGGCTAAGGTAGCAGGATAGATTGTAGCATGTGTACAATATGCAGGTCTGTGTGTGTTAGGTTGTTGTGTGTTGTATATTGTGTGTGAGTGGTCAGTATGAATGCTTGGTGAGGTTTGTCCTGGTGGCCATTGCCCAGTACTGCCAATGACAGGGCCAAGTTCTTACAACTGCAGTGCCAAACACAATGCTTCCCAGCAAAACACATTCCAGCAGTAAGCCATAGTAAATGAATGGAAGTAATATGAGTCACCATCTGAAAGATGGACATGGCATGAATGTCGTCCCAGATATACAAGCAGTACACAAGGGGAAGTACCCCAGACAAATAGTATATAATATGTAACTGTCAAATGGGCACACCCTTTGAATTGTACATACAGGTTTGCAGCACATTATTTGGGCTTGTAGTAGGGAATACCAATGTCATCTGGCCAAACACTGGTAGACTGGTCATAGGAATGAAGTATTGAGAAACAGCTGATGTCCCTGCTCAAGCCAGCATAAGTGGAATGCCCCATGCATATCTGTGAGTCAGATGTAAGTAGTGTTCATAGCACACATGCACCCAGCTCACCTCACCACCACCCACAGGTACCTCTCTGATCTTATCCCTGCTGTTGAGAATGAGTGCAATATGACCACCACCTGTGTATGGCAATAGCGAAAGAATGCAGCATGCTGAGCAGGTGTCCCATGCAGATGTGTCCCTAGCTGTAAGCAGCACCTTGCCATTATTCACACCACTGGATCAATAAGGACAGAAACTATTGACATTAACACCTTGCACACCTACACTGTCACCCCAGGGGAATATAGTGCATTGCAGTCTGGGACTGTAGGAGTGACAGAATTCAATGTCCTGCTACAGCTGGCCTACATCACTACCAAATGGCCTACAGTCCTCTGCTAAATGCCTGTGTCTCACCCATGCTGCCAATGTATGTTATGTCATGGACTCCCAAATAACAACATAACGCAGTCCACATAACCCAAATACAAGGCCATGTGGACAAATCACAGTAACATGTCCACCATGTCCTACTGCATGAACTGTGGACCAACACCAAATTACTGCTGGGATGAGGTGATAACTATAGGGAACATATCAGATAATGTTTGCATAATGTATGTAGGAGGATAGAATAATATAGGGGGGCTGGTGGGAGCATGGGCGGCATGGAGTGTGTGAAGTCTGAAACTCAGCTGTGTGCATATACTTTCCCTGGCTGTGAGGTATGTCGATGGATGTACAAGCATGGGATCCTCTGCCACCACTGTACCAAGGTGCTGAACCATTTACACAGACCTAGCAGCAAGTGTCTGCAGCTCCCCCTCCAGAATGGCATGATTGTGTAAGAATATGTAGGCTGCTGACCACAATACTGGACACAGCTGCATTCACCCTGTGCTCCCCAGGACATCACTGCAAGCAAATATGTATACCTGACAGTACTTGATGACATAAAACATCACAGTGTATAACAGTACATATGTCTGAATATCTCTGCTAACACCAGGACCATGTAGCAGAAGCAGCACAGATACAATTACCTAGAGTAACCCACAATAGAAGGAGGAAGCTACTACATGATAGAGCAAAATCCCAAAAAGGGAAGGCATCTCTGATCAGTATTAGTAAAAAACTACGGGCACTCATAAAATTGTCTAAGGCCAGCTTCGAGAGAAAAATTGCACAGGACACTAAGGATAATCACAAGGCTTTCTTTAGTTATGTTAGAAACCTGGGTGGGAATTCCCAGATATGCTCAAAATTAGTCCAAAATGACAAAAAACACACTGAACCCACAGACATTGCCATCATCCTAGCTGACAGGTACAGCGCAAACTTCTCCCCCCCCTCTCCACCAAAAGGGCAAATATCTAGATGCTCAGGTAAGAGCTGTGCTCTCCAAAACAAAAAACACAGCATCAATGGGACCAGACGGTGTCCAGGGCTGCGTCCTACATGAACTCCAAGAAGAGCTAAACCCAAACATAAAACTACTGTTCAATCTCAGCCTTACTACAGGATATGTACCCAAAGAGTGGCGTACAGCAACAGTGGTCCCTCTCCACAAAGGTGGTGCCTCAACGGATCCTGGAAACTATCGCCCCATAAGCCTGACTAGCTTGGTCTGCAAAGCTATGGAAAGGATCATCATGGACCTCATAAATAAAGATATTGGGGACCTACATACACTGGATCCTACCCAGTTCGGCTTTGTTAAGGGCAGATCCTGCCTCTTAAACCTGGTTGATTTCTTTGAAACAGTCACCAAGGCCATTGACAAGGGGAAGGTGGTCCACACAGCCTACCTGGACCTCGCAAAAGCCTTCGATACAATACCCAACTCGGGCATTTTAGATAAGCTCACTAGCTTAAATATAAACCCCTATGTCACTAGATGGGTTACAAACTGGCTCAAGGACAGAACCCACATGGTTAGAATTGCTGGAGTCATGTCAGACTCCAAACCAGTTACAAATGGCGTCTCTCAAGGCTCAGTCCTGGGACCTCTCTTGTTCGGCATATATTTCTCGGAGGTACAGGCCAACACGGAAGGACTGTGGCTGACCAAGTTTGCAGATGACTGCAAACTGGGCACCATAATCGACTTTCCAGCCGACACAAGCATCCTCCTAAAGGGCCTCATAGAAACAGACAATTGGTGCCAGAGCCATGGCCTCAAGCTAAATGCCAAAAAGCATATAGTCATCCCCTTTGGCAAAAACAAAGTGCCCACAAATTACCACATAGGTGGTAATCCATTAAGTACAGAAGAAGTAATTAGGGACCTGGGGACCCAAGTTGATAGCAATCTCTCATTTGACAACCATGTGGCCAAAGTGGTTAGAAAAACATTTTATATAGCCCACCTAATCATGAAAGGATTCACATCTAGATCAGGGGAGGTCATCGTGCCTCTTTACTCATCCCTCATCAGGCCCATAATTGAGTACAATGCCCCTTTTGGGATGTACCTTACCAGATACCTGTAGCAACTGGAAAGACCCCAAAAGTACCTCACCAAGAGGATCAAAGGGCTCAAACAGATGCCATATGCTGCCCGGTTAAAGAAACTCCAGCTCTTCTCAGTGGCATACCGCCTGCTCAGAGGCGATCTGTGCCTGACGTATAAAGCCATGTCCAACCCGGAATTCATGGACATGCTGCATCTAAGAAAATCCAAATCCCATCAAGCTATGCACTCGAGAGACTTGAACCTCAGCACTGAAATAAATAGGACATGCTGGAGGGACAGATTCATAACCCAGAGGCTCCCTTCACTCTGGAATAAAATCCCAGTCCAGGTTAGGCAGAGTCCCTCATTGACTCTCTTCAAGAGAAATCTTAATGAGTGGATGGGAGATCATAGGTTTACCCTGGGTATCACTTCTGTGTCACTGTTAGACAGAGGCACAGTATACTAACCTCGAAAAAGGGCATAGCAAAATTAATTTAAAATAGGTGGTGAAAGCCAAACACACTCTGGCTAGGCTTATAAATGCCCTAGAGCAGATAGCCTAGTATGAAGCTATGAACCTATGAACTATCCTTTGCCCATTTTGACCCCATATTGTCAACTGATCTACAGATATCCTGCAGAAACAGTTTGCTAGCTGCAGGTGTAGAACACAAATGCTTGCACTAGAGTACAATCTAAATGGAATGGATTCACACAGTCAATACAGAAGGTCATACTGGGCATGCTCCCCACCTAAAGAAATGGTGGCCGTGTCAGACAAGAAAATACTGAAAGGTCATACTGGGCATGCTCACACTCTTACAGAAATGAAGCCAATGTCTGGCAACAACACTGGACCATACATATCAGACAATTGCAGATGTTAGTGCATACACTCCTCAGTACATACCAGTCGTGCTTTGTACACACAATGGATAGGAATACACACATATATCCAAGGACAACACACTATAATAGGCCAAAAATACACATACATAGATGTGTGGAATATAGTGGCAGTGACAAAGAGCCTTCCATCATGAGGCCTGTCCCACCCAGCACACATCCAATAGGCTAAAACCACATGATGTGCAAATGTCAATCACTGTGGACATTTGCCTCTGGTATCCCTCAGCACTATAGTGTCTGTGGTGCTTGTGCTAACTGTGTAACCTGATTGTACAAGTCAGTAGTCATCTAGCATTTGTATACACGTACCTGTGGAATATAAACCTGTGTGTGCCTGAGTGTTGTGTGTCTGCCTCTAGATGAATAGGTCATGGCCCATGCAGTCACAGTGCACTCCCCATTGCCCTACTATGGCAAGCCTGCTGATGTATTCACACTGAAATACACCTTTGGCGAGTAGTAGCCAAGCAATCTCCATGGAGCATCCTATAACTGTGTAATTATGTAGTGTGCTGTACTAGTTAGGTAGGAGTTCTAATCCCAGACATGGCAAGTGTGGATGTTTGTCTGTGTAGGGAGCAATGCTTTTGAGGCCATTAACAGTCACTACAACCTCCATTGCCCTTCTTTGGCATGCCTACTGATGTTGTTCACTTTGAAATACACCTTTGGAGAAGGAATAGTCCAGTAATCACTGTGGCATGTCCTATAACAGTGTAATGTTGTAGTGTGATAAAATAGTTAGGTAGAAGTTCTATTCCCAGACATGACAAGTGTGGATGCTTGTGTATTTGTTTGTCTGTGTAGGGAACAATGCTTTTGAGGCCATTCACAGTCACTATAGGATCCATTACCCTTCTTTGGCAATCCTGCTGATGTCATTCACTTTGAAATACACCTTTGGGGAAGAAGTCGTCCAGTAATCTCTGTGGTGCGTCTTATAACTGCATAATGCTGTAGTATGATAAACTAGTTAAGTAGGAGTTATCTTCCCAGACATGGCAAGTGTGGATATTTGTGTGTTTATTTGTCTGTGTAGGGAGCAATGCTTTGAGGCCATTCACAGTCACTACAACCTCCAGTGCCCACCTTTGGCAAGCCTGCTGATGTCATTCACTTTGGAATACAACTTTGGGGAAGGAGTAACCCAGTAATCTCCATGGCGCATCCTATAACTGTGTAATGCTGTAGTGTGATATACTAGTTAAGTAGGGGTTATATTCCCAGACATGGCAAGTGTGGATTTTTGTCTGTGTAGGGAGCAATGCTTTTAAGGCCATTCACAGTCACTACAACCTCTATTGCCCTTCTTTGGCAAGCCTGCTGATGTCACTCACTTTGAAATACACCTTTGGGGAAGGAGTAGCCCAGTAATCTCCGTGGAGTGTGTTATAACTGGGTAATGCTGTAGTGTGATGTACTAGCTAGGTAGGCGTTCCAATCCCAGACAATTTGCAAATTTCTTATATGGTGGGCCTATTTTATGTCACAATGTCCACCTTACAAGGGTAACAGATGTCAAACAGCAGAGAGGCTGGGGTTGACAATCCATGCCCCTACATGTGATATCAAGGCCTGGTGAACAATTTAGGCAACCCTTGTATTACCCAGAGAACACTCTCAACCCATGTCTCATACACAAACACACTCAGCTAGGCAACAACCACTTTGTTGATAGTTACCTGCATATTGCCCACAGATAGTAACCATGGTGTGACTGCAGCGGACTACAGAGGGCATGTCACCCTGTCCCATCACTACAATAGGCACATAATTGCATACAGTGCTCCTTCCCTATGTTCCCCACTGGATGCCTGCAACAACTGTAGTGCCATCAAATGTAACCCACAAAGGGCATACCATGCCTTAACCACATGCCCTGTATGGACAGATGCCAATGACATCAGGGAATACCTGTATCATGCTGACAATGTAGATGCAGGGTCAACCTGGTGTCCATTGACAGTTCCCACCACACGAGGCCAGGAATGGCACATCTGATGATAACAATCTGTGTACACAACATGCCCCAGACACCCCAGGTACACTTCCATATGTCACAGAACATGCATGTGGGACATGTATACATCCCAGACACCGTCCATGTCATGGACTATGGAACACATACATGGCAATCATTGCACAGCACTGGCCACCCACAATAGTAACCCAGATGATGGATGGTGAATACATTACCCACCTGTGTGGGCCAATCCAGATACTACACTCTGAGCCACACTCCAGAACATTTTCATGTGGCCTGATGCCAAGGTATACCCTTTACCTAGCATTGTGCAGCCTTCTGGCACAGTCAACCACTACACACCTGTAAAGCAATGCACCCATGCATGTCAGTACTGCAACGTGTGTGTGTGTGTGTGTGTGTGTGTGTGTGTGTGTGTGTGGAGTATAATGATTTTGATGCCATTCACACTCACTACACCTCCCATTGTCCTACTGAAGCATGCCTTCTGATGTCAGACACGTTCACATACCCTTTGCCCATATATCATCCTGATAACCCCTGTGGTGCATGTGATACTTGTGTATTACTGTATTGTGGCAAACTAGCTAGTTAGGAAGTGTAATCCTGACCCTGCCAACTGCAATCAAGTGTGTGAGTCCCTGAGAGAGTGTGGCTGTGTCGACCTTGTCACTTTTTCATGTGGACAGGCATGTGTACTACACCTACCGTATCCCTATTTTATCACTGTTGCAGATGTCACTCACCATCGAATATACCTTTGGACAGCTCCTCAACATGTAAGCTCTGTGGCGCAAGCAATAGCTGCATAGACATGTGATAGCAATACATAGGCAGGGGTTTGAAATCCTCTACTGGTAAGTGTGTGACACAGACATGTTTTACTCTCTCACCCCCTCCCTGTCTTACTTTTTTTCTGTCTGTCTCTCTCACTCCCTCTCTGGTGGATGTGGAGAAGTACACCTGCTTTGCTTAGGCAGCAGCTTGTGTTTTGTAAGTGGTGCTCATGATCAGCTGATGGTGTCTGCATGAATTGCAGTCCCCTACTAGCTGATTGCATGTGGAACAGCTGTGGTAACATTCCCATAGCCAATTGCATGGAAACACACTCCTATACCTAGGAACATCATGTGGGTGATGGGCCTTTTCATTCACTGTGAGCAGGACCTCATGTCGGTGTTTGGCAAACAGCATCACAGATGGTATTGGGATATACCTCTAACAACATACACTGTGGAGACAAGCCAACAAACAGGAGGGGGATATGCCAGACATGACCGCAGAATGTAAGTGTTGTTCTTCTACATTTGGAGTAATGTTGGTTTAACAGGGTTTGTGTGGATATGGCTGGTCTACATGATTTTATACCTGTCATGACAGTGTTATGTGTTTGAGGAAACTCCCACCTCTAGGGTTATTTGCAGACTGGGCAGTGTTTGGAGTATTATGTTTCTTGTGTTACTCACAGATAACTTATCTTAGAACTGCAGAAGTATAGTCTGAGGATTGCAGTCAGTACATGGTGACAGCCATGACAGTTACTGACTTCATATCCCTCACAGGACATATGTAACAACAAACCCTGTTACAACAGTAAATGTATGAGGGTATCACAGCAACATGCCAATATTAACCCAGTATTTGTGGCTCCAGACACAAGTCTGATAACTTTTCTACATATGTCATGCAGTAAGAGGTGCATATGTTCTCTACACCATTATTTATTGACATCATACCTCATAACAAGCCAGTCAGATACCAGACTGCTAGACATGTTATGTATAGTAGGGGTTATTTCTGAGAACATAACCTGGGCATTCTGCAGTTGTGTGTACAGTAGTGGGGTCCGTAAACTTATGATGATTGTCGACAGTATATGTATTTCGAATACGTACCTTGGCCTGTGTACAGACTGTGGTAGATGTCATTGTTCTTGGTCCTGTTCTATCTGATGTTACATGCTGCTCCAGTGTATGGTACCCTATAGGCTCACATGTTTGTAGGGCCAAACACACACGTGTCCCATACCACAGACAGGCATTGGACCACACTGTGTCATGTGTCATGACCCAGTTTATGTAGGGTTAGTGTGTGAGTGGCATATATGAGGATGGTGTTGATCAGACAGTCCATATAGTGTTATATTAAGCTTGTGTACCATATTTGGCTGTGTTCACATTGGTTGTGGGTATGCACTTTCACACAGGTGTCTGTTACTCTGTGCTGTGACATGCCTGTAGAGCCTGCTATATTTGCAGCTACATGTGTATTCCCCCATACAAAATGTAGGTCAGTGTTGTGGCAGTCTGCCTGTAGTTTGCACAGTGCGTTGTTGCATGCTTAGCAGCTTAGTGTAATTACCCAGTGTGATGTTATGTCCAGATATTTACAAGACGTACTGCTGCCAGGCCAACATAACTGTTGTGTATTTCTGACAGAGCAGTGGGATTCTGTACAGATGTATGTCACTAACTACTGGGTAGTATGTGGCCATGTGACCTCTCCACCACCAGTTATTATATGTCAGGACAGACAGGCGTGTGTGAATGCATAAATGAGTGGGTATATGCAGTCCAGTATTTACATGATAATCCCATGTACATGGCTGTTAACATCCACATTATCAGGCTTGATCCACATGTCTTGCATGAAGGGGATCTGTGTATACCTCTGGACTGACCAGAGAGTGCCAGACTGTCCACATATATAGGTCAAATCTCTGCTGTAGTCCACAAGATCATTACTGTGCTATCAGTGGTACTGTACTATGATGTCCTTAGGATGTCTGTCAGTAACCAACGGAGTACATGTCAATAGCAGATGTGACCTCCCACACAAAACATGCCTGTTAAGACAACCCCTGTTACAGTAGCAACAGTCTATATATATACCTGCAATACATACATGACATCCCCTTGCACTAAGAGGTTGAGACTTTTGGTGCTGAGGTAGGACTCCACTCCATGTTCTGGACATATGGCAAACATATATGTGTATATATCTATATATCTATATATCTATCTATATATATATATATATATATATATATATATATATATATAGCTATATAGATATATAGTCGTATACATATCTACATACATATATGGATGTACATGTATATATATATATATATATATATATATATATATATATATATATATACACACATATACAAACACACATGTATATATATATATATATATATATATATATATATATATGTATATATATATATATATATATATATATATATATACACAGCTATATATGTCTACACATATACAGATATATAGATATATATGCACATATAGTTATAGATATCTACATATATATATTGACATAGATATATCTGTTTAGATATATATGCACATATAGTTAAAGATATCTACATATATAGCGACATAAATAGGTATATCTGTACATATATGATGTACATACATACATATATATATATATATATATATATATATATATATATATATAAGAGAGATCTATAAATGGCCATATATATGATGCACTATACAAATGTGTATAAATACATATATATATGAATATGCATGTGTATGTGCATATAGAGATATATCTACATATGTATATGTATATATCCATATCCTTGTCATGTGTGAACATTACTGCTGTGTATACCTTCCCAGATGTATCACACCGTATGTATCTGATATGTGTATATTTAGATATAACACCATGTGTGATGCAACAGTAATATCACTAAGATGTACTATACAATTGTAGAAGTCACAGCAATTTTTCAATACTATTCAATACGTCTACTGACAGATGTATTGGAAATACAACAATTGTTTTCACAGCTGTCATGGCATAGTGGTTAACTGTTGTAGTGTTCAGGGTCCTGGGTTCAAGGGCTATTTATTTTGTTGCTGGGAAGAACAAGGGCTGCTGGATACAGAGTGGTTAAGGCAGTTTTGAGCTGCTTTAAGCATGTTTCCTTGGTTTTGCACAAAGCTAAGCGGTGCTAAAGTACGAATAAACATACGGGTGCCTACACAATGTAGGCTTCACTTACCAGTGCGCAAATGTGCTTAGCTGTTATATTGCAGCAATGCTGACACCTGCTAAGCATGGCTCAGTCCTGGTAACCTGTGTTCACATTCCAGTCTGATAACATAGCAGGGTAATGACATCTGCAATAGGTGTATGTAATACCATGTACATAAAATCAGTCTATGTGCTGTCAGTACAGTAGCAAAGGGTGTGAGTGTCATGTCTGTGACACTTGAGTATATAAGACCTGTACAACACTCTTATCCATGTGAATGTGTTAAATACAAGAGTAGTATCCCAGGTTATGTACCGTCACACTGGCTTGTAGTGTATCATGCCATTAGACAGTGCATTCCCAAGCAGGAGTAGATTGCTAATTGTAGTACTGGCAACAGATGGACTCTGAGTCCTCACTGTCATGTTCCTGATGTGTAAGCTGTGTCACAGTATATATCCCCTACTGAATAATGATCTGACATGTGGAAATTAACTGTAGACTACTGTCTGTATAGCACATGTCAGTGAGGGCTGCCAACAGTAGTAATGGCATACATATTGGTGTCAGATGTCTATCTGTTGACACATTCATCCTACGTCATAGCTAGTTGGCAAGTTGATGTCTGTCAGTCCCTGTACAAATGTGCAGATGGCAGCTATCCAGCTTGGATATGTACAGGCAACCTTTGCTTGACTGACACTGACATGTCTGCCACACTGTGTTATAACTGGCACAGATAGGACACAACATCCTGTATGCACCACATGCCATGGGTACTTCCACTACACTACCACAGTCAACAGAACATGCTTGGGTACAGGTCTCCAACACAGACACTAACCATGTTTTGTAATACATGTTGCATAAATGTCAACTGGATCACCTCACTGGCCATTTGCAGGAGGCACCCAGAGGACTAGCTGATGCATGTCACTCTCACCCTGAGGGTCATCACAGTGGTGTCTGTAGATAGATTGCCTGCTGGTACATGGCAGGTAGCATGATACCACTGTACACACAACCCCTACACTTCCCATCTCTCCATGGACAATAGCCAGTTACACACTCATGACCACCTGCAGTGATGCACCCCAGTATTGACAAATGTGTATGTGTGCATTACTGAGGATATCAATGTCTGTGTGTTAGTACACCTGTAATTGGGAATACCATGAGAGCCTTCAAACCCACCGCAACACCCACTGCCATAGTTATATGTGGCTGCTGCTGTACCGGATATTACATATACCCTGTTATGCTCCTCTCCCTAAAGGCTACTTGAGCCTTGCAGTACCAACACAACACTGTTGTACAAATGGATTGATAGGCATGGGATACCCACTGAGTTCTGGCAAGTGTGTGTATGTGTGCATGTGTGTATATCTGTAGGGTACAGCATTCCGAGGCCACATGCTCCTATTACAGTACGCATTGCCACACAGTATTATGGATAGTGATGTTGCTGGCCATAGGAGAGACATGACAATGCATCACCCTACAATGGCTGTGGCATGTGCATTATATGCATATCCCTGTAGTACCACTGTTGGGATGTACAATGGGTTGTATCACAGTCCTGGTCAATGTGTGTTGGTGGGTATGTCAGAGTGTCATCATGGGTTCCAGTGTGTACAACATCCACAGTGGGGTGTGGATGCTGTGTACATTGTCATTACACCATGGTACCCCTGTTACATGTCCCATGTACCACTGTATGGTGACCACTGTCACCATCAACCTTACAGGTAACTGATAACACAATCCAACCCAGTTATGCATGTGCTGTGTGCAGCCTACCTGTAACACATTGGACACACTGACAAGTTAGCAATGATAGGCCCAGGTCTCTCGGATGTGTTTCTGCCTGTTATGTGTCTGTTAATGTGTATATGATGGTATGTCACACTATGTATTTTCCATATACAACCATTACATCCCCCATTACCATACTGTACATGCTTGGGGATGTTCTGCATGTAACATGTAACCTGGAACACACCTCATCCTAAACGCTGTGTGATGTGTGAAATGAAAGCCACACACATCAGTAGCACTACATACCTAGGTAGGGGTCTACTCCCAGTGTTGCCAAGTAAGAGTGTGCGTGTATGTGGAGGGATCTACTTCAGTTTGCTGATTATACATGTCCCCGGGGGCCACCTGTCCATGTGGCACAGGCAGTAACTGTTATACAGACCTGTGACATGTGTTCAGCTGTACCCAGTATATGGCACAGCCATGGTGTCACCACAGTGCCATACCCCTTGTGAGATATGACAGCAGACCATCCTCCTGCTGACACGTACACCTACAACACAAATGGATAACATTATGGAGACCACAGTCACTCAGTGTTACTAACAGCTATACTGAATCATGGCTGGACAGCTACACTCCCTGACATGTAAGCATTAAACATGACTGTTGACAACATGGTACACAGCTGTACATTGGTACACTGTAGTACAGTCACTGTGTGCATCAGAACCATATTAGCCTGTCCCTGCTTCGATGCTATGGGTGACAGGGATGTGGCACAGGTATCATCATATGCACAGGGTGTGTTGTTGGTTTGCCAGAAACCTAGGGTGGGCCATACATTTGACACCATGTGTGTGGGTGAGGGGTGTAATTTGCTGATATGGGTGTGGTGATGTGGTGTGTGTAGGTATGGGGTTGCCCTAGGTATGTTTGTATAGTGTGTGGGTATGCATGCACACAGTTCTGCCATGTGGCTGGCCTATACAGGTGTTTCTTGGACAGCTGCAGTCCATACCTACATATATATATATATATATATATATATATATATATATATATATATACACACACACACACACACACACACACACACACACACACACACACACACACATACATCTACATGTATAAATACATTTCCTGTACTGTTGAATGACTGTGCATGATGATATGTTTGTGAAAATATCAGGGCTACATATATCTGACATGGCTTAGTGGCAAATAACTTTGGCTATGGTGTGCAGGGTCCTGGGTTTGAGCTTTGCAGAGGCTGTTTATTTTGTTGCTGGGCAGAACATGGGCCATTGGATACAGAGTGATTAAGGCACTTTTAAGCAGTTGTAAGCGGGTCTGCATGGGTTTGTGCAGAGGTAAGCAATGCTAACTTCCAGTTATAGTTTCTTATACTGATTTAGCTTCTCAATTGCTTAACCTGTGTAGGCATTGCTTACCCCAGTGCAAAAAAGGCTAAACCCGCTTACTGCTACTTAAAAGTGCTTACTCCCACTTACCCCCACATTAATTTCTTTAAAAGAAATGAAAAAGGGTTGATAGGAAAGTGGTAAAAAAGGGGCACAAAGAGGGAAATACAGTAAGGAAAATAGCTATGGATGTGCAGGATGAGTGTAGGGAAGGTCCATAGCTGCCCATTTCTTCTACAGCAACAGCTGTGCATATACACTGAATTTGGAGATAGATTTGGACACACAAATCCCTGAGAGAGGGGGTGAGGACAACAATAATATGTTGTAAAGCCAATTAGACCAGGTTACATGTGTCCAGTGGACATGTGTGCGAAATGGACAGCTATGTATGGAGCGAGATTTTATTTTGGGAACAGATTGTCCTTTTTTTTTTCGGGTGAGAGTGGGATGTTGGGGAGGGATAGTAGGTATATTTGGGGAGGTAGGTTGGGTAGGATAACAGACAAGACAGACAAGACAGCATACAGGGGTGGTATATGACACATGTGGGGGGTAAACACCTTGATGGGGAGGGTTGTTTGGAAATCGGAAGCCCCATGAGCCCCCTAGTGGATACAGTGGGACTGAGGTCCCCACCCATGGGCAGTCACCACTGCACCTTCACAGCCCCAATGGTGTCTGTGCTGGGGGCTGAGTAGCAGGGTCAGGCCAGTCCTCTAGTTGTGACATGTTGCCCTCAAGCTAGTGTAGCAGATCTGCAAACTCCCTGCGGAGCTCACTACGCACCACACCTCGGACCTGGTGATGGGTGACAGTGTCCTGTCCGTGTCCACTCCCGGGGAGGTGAGCCCCATCCCCTGAGGTGGTTCCACCTGAAGGTGGTGCAGGACCAGCAGACGAGAAGTTCCCAGGGTTGGCCCTAGATGTGCTGGTGCCACGGCCAGATGAGGTGGGACAGGTGGGTCCATTGGGACCGGCCTTCCCAAACGTGCTATGGTGTTTCAATTTTCCAACATATGTGGGTTAGTAATAGTTAACACATTCTAGGATTAGGTATAACAGCATGCATAGATATTTCCATTAACCCAAAACACCAGATATGGAACAGTTGCATGACAAACAGAACACATGCATATATGGACCCACAGTGGCCATTACAACAGCATGCAGGTACATTGATGGCAGCATGCCACCAATGTGGGAGTATTTCAACATGGCACATGCATAGAAACAAATTAATGTATTTATCAAACAATAGGACATATGTCCCAACACTATATTTAATGGAGCACATACCGATTAAGTTGTGTATTTAGTTTATTGTTGCAGATATGGTGGGGGCGAGAGAAAGATGTCAATTAACATCTAGTATATTCCTGTAGTTCTCATTACTTTCCTAGTCAGTGCTGTGATCTGTACCTTACAAGTATTAGTACACTACCCTATGGCCTTAGTTTGGACACTGGTATGGATGTAGACAACTATATACATGAATTGAGTTTTACCTGCAGTATACACCTCTTACCTGGTATACCTGTGGAGGTATTGTTTGTTAACACTACCTAACTTTTTCTACACATATTCCCAGATTCCAGGTTGCTGTTATGCACATACCTGTCTATCTCTTATTGCACACACTCTGGGCATGTCTTGACCACATGCAGGTGAACTGGGACATATTTTGACTATTGGCCTCTTAAACCTTTGGTGAGTTGTACAATGATAGGTTTGTTTTCACTGACATTTTCCAAATATGTATAGGCCTGACAGTCAGTTATATGACATAAAATGCTGCCTATATGTCAGAGATTAGCACACTGATATGCCAGCGGGACAGGGTAACAGCTGACAGATATGGTCCGATTAAGTGGACATTCTGGACAATTCTGTACACTTCTGGGGTATGATTCTGCATACAGCTTACTACCACTCCTAGGATTCAAACCATGGCTGTTTGCGCTAAAAAAACAACAGTTCGTGTCTCAGTTGAGTGTGCTATTTCGATTACGTTGTTTATCTTTTCACTGTTTTCTGTCTAAGTCTCTTTCAGTTAGACTATATGACCTCTTGTGATTACAACAGTCATATACAGACATTCCTACACATTTTATTTGTGTAGCACAGTGTGGGTAACAGTGCTTAATACAACTGTACTATTAAGAAATTGCAACTCTACATTACTATATAATGCCAGAGTAAACACATGCAGTCCAGCAGTTAGACCTTTATTGTCAGGCTATTATGCTTTTATTTACATACAACCTATATGAAACTCTTCCTGCCATATTCTCTGGTGTATGCAGTACATGCCTTAAACAATACAGGTTTTATACAGGCAATTAACTTTCTATTACCTTTAGATTTATTTCCTATGATAGTACATGCAAGAGTATTACTAACCTGCCTTGCGTCGCAACCGCTGCAATCTACAGGCATGGGCTTCCTGGTTCACAGCCTGCTCATCTGCCACTGTGAAAGACATAAGAGGAATATTTAGCCATACCTATCCATAATATACATGAGCTGGCAATTATTAAACAGGTAATGGACTGATACTTACACACAGCTGGGACATCCCCCATCCTCCTAGCTTCTTGGAGACACTGATCCAAGAGATCCCCCTTTCTCTGCTTCAGGTTGGCATAGTGATGCCTGACCTGCTCACCAGTTCGGGGTATGCCAGTGGTACTGGTGAGGTCACAGGTGAGACGGTCCCAGGCTTCTGCTTTGTATTGGGAACCCTTGTACTGCCCCTGCAGCAGTCTCTGGTCATGGTCTTTTACAAGGAGTCCTGCCCTGACTCTGGACTCCTGGATGCCCCAGCGCTGCACCCGAAAGCGCACACCCTCTCCTATACCAGTCACAGTGCCTAAAGGAGGGAGCTGCAACCAGTTATGAGATGTATTCCGACCTCTTAGCTTTAAATAAGGCCAATTTCCCACACTTTGATATGATTGGATGGTTTTGAAAATGCTAAGCTATGGGCAAACCCACTTACCTATGGTTGGCATTGCTTAAAGGGGTATACCAATGGGCAAATTGATTTAGCTGGCCTACATATTCCTTACACCTACTAAGCTGGGATGTGTAATGCTTAGTGTTGCTTAATTTTTAATTTGCATACTATTTGCTGTTTGGCATTAATTTATTATTCATTACATGTTATATATGTGTTTGGTATCCATGAGTCGTGTACGCACTCTGTATGGGGTCCTTGTGTTTATTAGGTGATTTCAACACTTTATTACAATGACACCTCACATCTGGGCTCAATGCAGTATTCCAGTTCACATATTTATGTTATGTAGTAGGTTATGCAACATAAAACTGCATATAGATTCCTTTTACATGTTCAGTTTGATTTTCCTATAGTGAGGATCTGTTTGGTGATACCTCAATCTTATGTACTGCTGTGATGGCTTAGTGGTGACTATAGTGTACAGGGTCCTCGGTTCAAGACCTGCACAAGCTGTTTATTTTGTTTCTGGCCAGAACAGCGGCTGTTGCATACAGAGTGATTAAAGCACTTTTAAGCAGTTGTAAGTGGGTTTGTGCGACGGTAAGCAATGCTAACCTCTGGTTAAATATGCTTACAGAGAGTTAGCTTCAATATTGCTTAACCTGTGCGCACATTGCTTACCCCCATGCAAATGGGCTTAAAACCACTTACTACTGCTTAAATATGCTTACTCTTGCTTAATAGTGCTTACTCCCGCTTACCCCCGCACCAGTTTAGACAGTAATATAAAATGGTTCTTGGGAAGGTGGTGGATTTGAAAACTCTATGGATTTATCATTCATTACACATTGTACTTTCGATTTGTATCCCTGGTTCATGTGTACATATACTGTATGGGGCACTTGTGATTATCTATGGATTTTACAACATTATGACACTGACACCTCACATCTGCATTTAATGCAGTACTCCAGTTCACAAATATATGTTATTTAGTAGGTTATGGAACAAAAAATATTGTTCATAAAGTGATTTGACATGGAAAATAGAATGTACTGGAGTGAGACTCGAACCGGGAATGACTGCTAGTAAGGAGAATGCTCTGCCCACTACAATATTGCAGTACTGCTTCATTTGCATACATCTTGATTTTTATCCTCTTGTGCCATTTAACTGCAAACAAAAAATATTGTTCATAAAGTGATTTGACATGGAAAATAGAATGTATTGGAGTGAGACTCGAACCGGGAATGACTGCTAGTAAGGAGAATGCTCTGCCTACTACAATATTGCAGTACTGCTTCATTTGCATATATCTTGATTTTTATCCTCTTGTGCCATTTAACTGCAATAAACATAGATAAGCAATGCACAAACCCTCACACCTACGGTTAAATTTTATCTGTTTCATTAAAAAAATAGCTTGTTTATATTTTATATTTTAACTATTGCTCTTATAAACTTGAGGGGATGTTGCTGGGGGTATGAGGACACCTATGAGTGGTCTCGCTCATTCTTATTGCTAACCTGCTGTTCTTGCTTGCAGGGGCATGTATATTCTGAGAGCTCTGCTCTCAGACACTCCCCCTGCATTCGTATATGCTCCATGTCCGTTTAGGAGCTCAGGCAGTGCTCCTTCATTAATATGCCTGGAGCACTGCCGTCCTGCTCCTAAATGGTGCTTCCATGCAGGACTAAGCTAGTTCTGCACAGAAGTATAGTGAATCCAGGGGAGAGTCTGGTCTCAGCAGTGTTTCTCAGAAGAAAATAGGTAGATCTGATAACAGTTAAGACCGCTTTCTCAATTGCCAACTTATCATTAAGGACAATGTCTAGATCACGCACCTTGATGCAAACTATGTCCTCTAACCCCCATAAAAATGTGAAGAGAACACAAAGAACCATATAGAGTACTAAAATCATACAAATCATCATATCCTTTGTTCTGTCATAATTACGTTTTCAGGTGACTGTCTTATCCAGTACAACATGGTGCCATGATGCCATATAACAAATTAAGAGATGACATACACTCCAAAAAGAATGAGAGGTATATTTGAATATAGTCTGTGCAACATTATTACCCAGAAATCCTTATGTGAATGGCATCACCAAGTGAAACCATATAAATGTAAGCAAAAAGGAAGACAAAACAGACACCTTCAGAACTTCACAGTGAAGGCAGTGTTTCAAGGAAAAACTTAGTACCTGAGAAAACCCTCAGCATACACCTTAACTATTAAAGAGGCACAAATTAAGCTCAGTGCCGAAAAGTCCAGAGGTGATATAAAGCTACTTAGTCAAGATCACCATGTGATTCTGACTAACTGCATATGAATTCATCTGATACTGACCACCATGTGATCCTTACAGAGTAGCTGCATATCGAAGCATCTGATACTGAGCACCATCTGATCCTGACTGAGTAGCTGCATATTGATACATCTGATATCAAGCACCATGTGATCCTGACTGAGTAGCTGCATATTGATACATCTGATACCAAGCACCATGTGATCCTTACTGAGTAGCTGCATATGGAAGCATCTGATATCGAGCATCATGTGATCCTTACTGAGTAGATGCATATGGAAGCGTCTGATACCAAGCAGCATGTGATCCTGACTGAGTAACTGCATATGGAAGCATCTGATACCGAGCACCATGTGATCCTGACTGAGTAACTGCATATGGAAGCATCTGATACCGAGCACCATGTGAGCCTGCCTGAGTAGCTGCATATGGAAGCATCTGATACCATACATCATGTGATCTTTACTGAGTAGCTAAATACCATCTCTGTAGCATGGTATTAGATGCTTCCATATGCAATTACCAACATATGGCCTTTCTTATTCGTCTATCAAGGTTCATTTATCAGCCATTTCAGAATGTCTGCCCATGGATCCTCCTCTTTCAATATAGTATTGTTAAAATTTTCTTGAAAGGGTTTTGCATAAGGTGCCTCCAAGAAAACCATTGTCCCCTCTTTGGAATCTTAATTTTGTGTTAGAGAAGCTAACACTTGCTCCATTTAAACCAGCTAATCTGGCTGACTTGAGGTTTTTAACATGGAATGGAAAACAGTTTTACTGATTGCTCTGACCTTTGTAAGGGGGGTACCTGAGTTGCAATTTCTTATGGTGAGTCAACTCTACCTCATTTTCCATAGGGGCAGGGATTATTTGAGAAATAATCTTTCTTTTATTCTTAAAGTAGTATCTAAGTTTACTTTAAGACAAACTATCCATTTTCCTGTTTTATTTCCTGAACTTAAAAATGAAGAAGAAAGGATACTCCATAAATTGGATGCCCACAGACAGCTCAGGTACTATCCTGACATTACTAAATCTTTCAGATCTTCAGATCAATTGTTAATTTCTTGTGAAGGTAAGAAGAAGGGACAACTTGTGTCAAAACAGACAATTTCCAAATGGCTATCTATGGCTATTACGTTTTGTTATACTCAACTTAACAAAACTATTCCAGGCAGGGTCAAGGCCCACTCTATCAGGTCCTTCGCTTCATCTATGGCTTTTTGGAAATGGCTGAATTCTAGAAGTATTCTAGAAGTTGCTTCCTGATTCTCTATATATACTTTAACAAAGCAGTATAAGCTTGACTTCTTCTTTAGGTCCAGATCAAGCTTTGCTGGGACCATTCTCCATGGGCTCCTGGACTCTTCTCCTTCCACTTCCAAGCGTAGTTAGCTAAAGTGATCTACTCATATAGCTAAGGCTACTGCAGGAGTGATCAATATGATGAACACAGTACAGTTGTGTAAGTGAGTTTACTATAACAGTAGATGTTCAAATTATCACTGCTGGAGTAGCTGTTCCCTCCTATGCCAGGATGTGGACATTTATTTTTGTTATTCCTAACATTGTCATTTCAGGTTACAGCCTCACTCTCTCTGCTAGCAGAAATGCTCTGAAGGGCTTTGTGCCCAAACTTATCTTTTAGTCAGCTCAGCTCGGGCTGCGTAACAGTTTGGATCCATTGATGGTGCCCTGAATCTTTGGAATCTGGCCGCCTGTTATATCCTTGGCAGTGTATAACCCATATAACTAAGACTACTGCAGCAGTGTTCAATCAAAGTTCTAAACAAAATGACTAATCGTCTGCTGCAGTGTGTTTCTTTTGTTGGGAAACCAAGTATTCTTCAAACTAAAGGTTATACAAATTAATTTCATCATAGTGTATTTAATTTATACAAGCTCTGTTGGCATAGATGGTTAAAAGCCCTGACTGTGATCCATGTAAGCCAGGTTTGGCTTGTGGTTCTGGCACCTGATTGAGTTGGCATAGTGGATAGAGACAGAGGGAGAGAGCAGAGGTGAGGACTAACTTGCTCATGTCTCTTGGGATATATTGGGGACATGTAAATGAGGTATGGAAATGTATAACTGCAGAAATGCGGCCTTGTGCAGATATGTATTGGAACAGACAGCTTCAGAGACTTACCATAGAATAGGAGTTCTCTCATAGCATAACTGTTTGTCCTGTCTCCCCATGACATCAGCCCAATGCACTGGGGGAAGTACATATACAGCTTACAGCCCAGCCCCCCATGTTTATCAGGTCGCCCCATGTAACCTTCCTTGTCCACATTGTGGGATGGGCTGGTGACCTGTAATTGATGGGGATTATAAATACTGGTCAAACCACTTATCAATGGCATAACATTCAGGAACATCCCAGATTCTTGGGAGCCACACTGTCACAGAAGATAATACAAGCTTGCTAACTCGGAGTACTTGTGAGGAAAAAAATATTTTATTGAGCAGCAATGAAAAAGGTGTAGCTGTTGAACAGAAATGTGTGTCTTATAAACAAAATCGAATGTCAGACTTTAGGCATTGATGAAGTAGTGAAGCATGTATTAATCCTGCTACTGTTGCAAGATGGGTGGTGTAGAACACCAATAAAACAAAACTGGTATCTATTTAAAACCTGAGCTTCTTAAAGAAAAGTGTGGTTATGACTAGGTACCATGACATCATATATCAGATTATGGTGAAATATGCTTATTCCCACTGCTCTACTAACATTTACAAAGTGATTAGAATTACTCTTTTACAGATGTGTGGACCTAGATTGTCAGTCCAGTTCTTCATACATGCTGGAATGCATTTCCTTGCTATCTGTACATATTCTAATGATCAGTTGAGTGCATTTGTAAATCAGAAGCTTCTTCACACAACATATGTGAATCAGTCTGACAACAAAGAATGAATAAGCAGATATCAGAAATGTTATTAATACTTTTGGTTAAAATATTTGATGACATTGTTGCAACACCAAATGGATTATCATTCTAGTAATGCAGAAACGTACTGTTTCATACAGTTGGGTTTACACTGACGTCAGTATACAGGGGATACATATACTACTGCCTTGAAGCTTGAGGTAACAACCCATGCAGTGTGATTGGTTGTCTGTTTATTATTTTGCTATACTATTAAGTGAAGCAGTCCTGACATACTTTTCAGCCATGACCTGGTGACAACGGCATCCATAAGAAGCCCAATATGCATACATGAGGAATTTTATAAAACTGTTTTAGAATATTTTCCATTAGCCACATATCACACATACTGGGATTTAAGGCATAATGTCAGCAGGTAGCACACTCAGCTCCATCTAATTGAGTTTAAGTTATTGAAAGTACTTATCTGTTAAAAAACCCTGGTTGCTGAGTGACCTGTATCTCAGTTACTGTGATTTCACATTGGAAGGCAGTGAAAAATATATTTTCGTCGGGGAAAGAGGGTGGCTGCATGATCCATATGAAGGACAGAAACAGTCACATCCTTACTACTTATATATACCAAATCTGAGACTGCACTATTACAGAGAAAGTAGAAAAGTACAGTCTTTCTGTATAGGACTGTCCCCTTCCAACTGTGACAGTGCTTTGCAGTTCCACTTTGGCAATCAAACTTTCAGACATCCAACAATTTCTGTCAGTCAGTCAGTGAGACAATGGTCAGTGTAACTCAACAATCTGCCTCTCATTCAAAGTGATGACACCCTAAAATACTAAAGAATGAAAACATGGAAATTGTGCCCATTTGTTTAGGATAAGTAATAAGCCCATTTATCTATCTAGTCACATAAATATAATATTGGAAATTTTCAGTACAGATATTAGCATTGCTACCTCAGAGTACTTGGCTCTAGTTTTGGTCTCAGCTGGATTACTCTGTGGAGTTTGCATATACCTGCTTTGTCCGCACAGGGTTTTGGTGGGTGCTCTGTTTTCCAGCCTTATCCCAAAATGTACAATAAATGGATTGATACTTTAATTTTCCAAGAGATGTATGTGTGTGCATGTGTGTGTGTGAGTGTGTGGATGTGTGCGTGTGTGCATTTATGTATGTGTGTGCATGTGTGTGTGTGTGTGTGTGTGTGTGTGTGTGTGTGTGTGTGTGTGTGTGTGTGTGTGTGTGTGTGTATGAGTGCGTGTGCATGTGTGTGCATATGTGTGTATATGTGTACGTGTGTGTGTGTGTGTGTGTGTCTGTGTGTGTGTGTGTGTGTGTGTGTGTGTGTGTGTGTGTGTGTGTGTGTGTGTGTGTGTGTGTGTGTGTGTGTTTTATCATGAATCAATGAATAATGCACTACTGGCATCTGGACATACCACCATTATCCATTATTCTCATATGTAGTTCCCACTGCTTTTCTTAAGTTGTCTTTCATTGGGTCCAGATATATCTCATATGATATGTAGAAATCCAGTTCACTGATCCTATTTCTTTGAGTCTTAGCATGGGAAATATAGGACTTGCCCCCTCCAGGACTCATGTCAGTGCTTGGAAGGGAGTTTCTCTGAACTGGGTTCAATAAATTGGATGTGATGCACTGCAACCCAATGTAGTGTGACTTGACAAAAAGAAATATAATAATTTCCATCCATTTCCACTGCTAATTCTAATTCTCTAGTGCATTTTGTAAAGTGATAAGTGCTCTGATGCTGATCTGTTGGGACACTTCATCAAGCCAGTACTGTGCATATTTATTTATATGTATGTTTGTTAATGGGGTAAGTGAGTTGATCCAAAGCTCCTTTTTAGACATGACCACGGTCTAAGCTTACAAAGAAATGGGACTGAAAATAGTATATGCAAATAGTATGGAGGGGGATAAAACACACAGCAAACAAATGGTAGAGTTAAGAATACTGTAAATTCATATAACGTTTTTATAGATGCTTAAGTGACCATACCTCTCAACCACCTCTTAGAGCAAGAAATCTGGACAAAGTCAAAGGTAATGAGGGGACAAATGGCCAAAAATAGGGACAATTTTTACATTTTGCTCTTACAAACTTAGAAAGTTAATGAAATAACAGGTTTTGTGTTAGCCTAAAATTTCTGAATGGTATGAAGTCTGAAACTCAAATGTCTGTCATTATTTTTCTGACTTCACTGTTTAATGACTTGTCAATGATTTGCCAGAAAAACACAATTTTATGAAAAATAGACCACAAATAC